>NW_018108249.1:240184-250015 GCF_000183805.2 Loa loa
ACCAGGTGTATTAGAGGTAAGTAAGTGTGAAAAGTCTACGGAAACAATATTTCACCCATAACAAACTGAAACATTAACATAATGACCTATTCGTAGCATTTGTAAGATATGAAGTAAATCTACAACCTTTATCATCTTTATCAAGATATGAAGTAAATTTACAACCTTTATCATCTTTATCAAGATATGAAGTAAATTTACAACCTTTATCATCTTTATCAAGATGTAGAGTAAATTTGTAAACTTTATTATTTTTACCAAGATATGGTGTGAATCTACAACCTTTATCACTTTTATCAGGATATAAAGTAAATTTGTGACCTTTATCATTTACAAACTTAATTTTTTCAAAAACCAACAATTTTATTGCGCATTTAATTATCAGATATACATTGAAGAAAATGCAAAAAGAAGCAGAAATACTATGAAATATTATGAAATTCGTTTTTTTTTTTTTTAATTGTTAAACAAAATTCTTCATATTAAGAAGTTTTTCTGATCGAAAAAAAAAATTCCAAAAATAATTTGAATAAAAAAAAAAATCGAAGAATAATAGAAAATATATATTTTTTGTATCACAAATAATCTATTTTTCAACAATGAATTTAATAACATTGACTTTGGTGACTACATTTTGTGTATCCTTCATAAAAAGGCTCATATTTCAGCATATATCCGCCTGATGATAGAGATGCATTTGGTTGTAGTGACATATATTCATAATTATATTGCAGTGATGGGATGAATAGGTACTACTATTACCGTAATTCACTCTTGAAAAATGATTCTTTCTTTAGGAAGGCAAAAAAAAAAAAAAAAGAAAAAGACCAATTAATGCAAATGTCCAGGAGGCGCCGCATAATCATAATTCCATGGATATGAGAGAAATTTGTCGCCAACCCAAGAAAAAGAATTAAATAAAGGAAATAAGGAAAGAGAGAGAGAGAGAGAGAAAAGAGAAATATTTCAACATTTCTTTTCTAAACGTAGAAGCGAAAAAAAAAAATACAATAAAATTCTTTATTTTTACCTTTCTTCATTTTCTCTTTCTTAATAATGCTTTTGATATACTTTTTCTGTGTTATTATCTTTCATTTCCTTTTTTATTCTAACCATTACATTTCTTTTCATAGATCTCTTCATCTTTAATCACTTCACAAGTATACCGTAAACCAGAGGCGGAGTCAGCAAAATTTTATTTCCGGCAAAATGAAATCAGGGAATGAATCTATTCTTCTCAAATTTCTCAAGAAGTTATTCTACGCTATTCTTCCATATCCTTTATTCAAATACTATTCCATTTTTTTTTTTAAATTTCGATCTTTTCTTCCAGTTCAAAATATAGTAATGAACTTAATTATCGATCATTTATTTAAATGCTATACTATTTGCAGAAGATATTGGTCTATTGAAAACAAAAACAAATTTATATTTACAGTAGGAATTCTAATCTATCGTCCGATCAATGGATGCAAAAAAATTATGGGAAATATAAGCGTGGAACAAAATGATCCATGCTTATTTCGTTTAGCTTCTACTTTTTCATCTGATCAGGTTCATTCTTCTTTATCAAGAAAATAAACTCATCATTTTTACCTATTTATTTAAATTTTAAATTTTTCTAAAAAATATTAAGATTTCACTTATTTCTTTAAATGCTATATGTACTTTTAAAAGAAAGTAGCATATTGAAAACAAAAATAATTGATATTTTATATTAGATATTCAAATTTTATTTAATTTATTTTTAGCAATATATCCATTTTCTTATTTTTTAAATTCAATCATGTCAAAAATATTCAAAATTTGAAAAATTTTCCTTTTAAATTAATTGCTAAAATTTTTGTTGATAAATTGTAATTTCATAAATTGATGTGTTTAAGTAAAGATAAACAAGTATCTATAAAAGTAACGGAATATATTTTTGAATATTTTTAAAAGTTTTTTTCAGTAAAAATAAGTTAGTACAAAAATGGTTCCAAAAGAAATCAGTAATTTATTGCAAGTTTAAAATATTTGAAAATCATAAAAATAAACTGTAATTTATCTGCTTGTATTGTAATCGTTTATATTTAAATATGATTAAGATTTCATTTCATAATAAATTAAATTATTTTTTAGATAGATTGTATTTGTGAAGCACTTTATCAAGCACGTGATGGTGAGAAATTATTAGAATTATTTCAACCTAATGTACATAATGTTATGTATTACCGGTGCCGATATTATTCAAGTTCTGTTCTTCGTGCTTATCTTTATGCTTTATATTACGGGAAACGTTATGAAGAACTATTTCAGGTTTACTTATTTCCGTTTATTTTATTTTATTTATTTATTTTTTTATCTTTTTATTGTAGCAATTTTATTTATTTGTTTACACTTTTCTATTAGCAATATTGATTTATATAACTATATCTTTTTTTTTCAATTCTTAAATACTTTCACATTAGTATTTATAATTTTAATCGTTAATCGTTTATGTTCAATGTTCTCACAATAATTCCATCCTATAAAACCATTTGTGGAATTGTTGAGACATAATTTATCGGGAAAAAATTTTCCGGAAATAATTCATATACTATCATTTACTGAAAAATTGAAATTTGTAAATCAAAATTTACAAACTATCAGATTATTAATTAACAATTATTTAGAAAAAAAAATTGTCATTAAAATATTATATGAAATTTTAACAGTAATTTTTTTTTTAGATAATTATTAACTTGATAATTTTTAAATATGAGTTGGAAATGATTTGCAAACTTTGATATTGGATATTATTATTTTCTAAAATTTAAATTTAAACTTCAGACAATAGCATCAAATACCTTCGAACAACGATTTTATAATGAATTGCAAGACTTATGGTATAAGGCACGCTATGCTGAGGTATTCTATAAGATGAGATATGATTATATTTATAATAGAATTTCTATTTTTACCTATCAATTGGAAAACTTTAGTTTTAAATCCAAAATGAATTTGAATGATTCATTTTATCAGATTATTAATTCATCAATAAAGCAAAAAAAAGTGATTATTTTTGTCCATTTTTCGAAACTTATTTCTAATTTTCTCATTAGCAATTAATCAATGCATGCATTAGCTGGTTCGTGATACGTAAAACATTTGAAACACGATAGCTATTCATAAAGTAGTACTGGGGTCAATCATATTGACCCCAGTAATAGTAGGATCAATCATATTTATCTTTCCTGGTTGCTTTATCAAATATGCCTTAAAGTTAATTGCAACTACTGTATAGGTTAATTTCAAAGAAAATTGAGGTTAAATGTCTTCTTTTTGTGCTTTTTTTTTTTTAGATAATGAAATTCTTAAAAATAAAAAAAAAAAGATGAAATATTAGTTTTAGAATGAAGAACGACGACAAAAAGAATTAGGTGCTGTAGAGAAATATCGTTTACGAAAGAAACATCCACCACCACGATCCATTTGGGATGGACAGGAAACTATTTATAGTTTCAAGGAAAATGCTAGAAAGTTATGATTAACTGATCTATTAAATTAAGAAAGAAAAAAAAAAGCAAACTTTATCACATAACGATGAATGTAAATTTTAGTTAATTTATTGTAATTTTAGCATTTTTAATTCAAAAATTTAAATTTAATTTTATATTAATTCTTTTAAGAAGCATTTATTTTAATTTTGAAATAAAAAAATAATTTTGAAATAAAATTTTTGTCATTTTTAGATTCTTCGACAATTTTACCGTAAAAATAAATATCCCACACTTGAGGATAAAAAAGAAATAGCACGAATTACTGATTTAAAAATTATACAGGTAAGAATAGGATGTTTTTCTTTTTTTTTTTGCAAATGATAGATTTAAGAAAGCATAAAATGGGCTACCATTCATAGTTATTTGTTATATTTTCAGTACAGATTTGGTTTTTTTTTTTGTTTTTTGCAGGCTTTACAATTTTAAAAAAGATTTTTTTTGCGACTATTAAAATTTCAAAATACTGCGTTACTTTCTCATACTATTAACTTACTTTGTAATAAAATTCTGACTAAGAAAGTTGAAAATTAATTAGGTTTATAGAGCATAGAACAACATATCCTGTTAGCTACAGTGATGAAAATATCCTTCCGCGATTATATAGTACTAAAATTAGCATTCATTTAATTATTAGACTATCGGATATCCAAAATTAGATGGTCATTCTAATTTTGAAAGTGTTAAATTTTCATGCTAATTTGCTTAGAGTCTTCACGTTCGATCAAAAATTATTTGTTTCTTTTTTTTTTTTCGAATATTTTTATTACATCACATTTATATTTATGCATGAAGTTGAATTTTTTTTGGAAAATTAGAAAAAAATTGGAAAATTATCAAAAGAAGTAAAATTTTGATCAATGACCTTTTATTCAATTATATTTGCTCAAGTTAGTATAATTTAATAGAACTTTACAAAACAGTTATTATCATATTACCAAATTTAGAAGCTAAACTTTGCAGATAAGGTATCATCATATTTTCAATACTTCAAAAAGTAGCTTTCAGATTTCCAATTGGTTCAAAAACAGGCGACAACGTGATAAGAGCACGTCAACAGGACAATTTTCATCAGCAGTGCCGATACAGTTTGATAATTTCAACTTGTAACATATTCCATTATTTCTTGTAACATATTCATATTCATATTCTATTAGTATTTCATGCTTGTAATTAAGAACTAAATTACTAAATGATTGGTTGAAATTAAAAAAAAGAGTGACAATGCTAGAATGACAATGTATAATGAATAAAATTTGTTATCATTGAATGCACTAAATTACAGGTCTATTAAGAGTAATAATATTGATTATACAGTTGTAATTGAATATTTGATAAATGTTAAAATCCTTTTGGTTGAGACCAAATTAATTTTTTTCCAAATTCTAACTTATAAAAAGTGTTAACTTGAAAGTAAACATTTAATCAGTGATAAGTTAATGGATAACTTAATAGTATCTTCATGATCAAACAAGCTTACCATTATAGATCATTTATTTTTTTTTGCCTAAGATACAGTAGGAAGGATGAAAACAATGCTATCATTTTAAACCATTTCATTCACTTTGTTATACTCTCCAACTATGATAAAAATGGATGAATAAAATTTGGCCAGCGAAACGAATCACAAAATTGAAAAGTTACTTTCACCATATCTTGCATCATTCCCAATCCAACCATCTGTCGGGAGGAAGATTTTAATAATTTATTTTTTGTTGTTGTAACTTCGTTGCGTTGATAGTAACCTTTATTGGTCATATACGATATGGTACAGTATCGTACTGATACAATAATAGGAATGAAATAAACAATACAGGATAGGTATTAAAAGATACCAAACAATCTTGTAGCTCGTGCTGCTGAATTGTCGTATTGCCATTTCTCTGTCGTTAAATCGCTGTCCTGGTTGAATTCCTAACTTTGTTGTCTCCTTGAGTGCTTACACGAGCTGTCTAATTGTCCGGTCAGCGAACTATCAAATTACGGAACTGCGGGATTTGTCAGATTGAGTAAATGTGGGAAGCTGTAGGATTGAATGACTGTTCGATCTTTTTTTGGATTTTGTGACTGTTCATTCGGATGATTGATCCTAGCTCCTTTCATAGTGGGAATAGTTTAACATTCCAGATAGATAAAGATTGGTTGAACTGTTACACTAGAGAGGTTCTTTACTGAATTTTGATATTTGCATATAAGCTTGATTAATAGATTGGAAAGAAGTTTAGAACAAAGGACTTTGTTTGCAACATTTAAGCATTGTAATTAAAATTTGTTAAAAAAATGAAAGTTAAATTTGGATGACTCCTCACCCTAGGTATTGAAATTTTTTTTTTGTAATTTTATGTAAACGAATCATTTACCTGAGAAATATCCTAAATTCTAATTAAAACAACTCAACATTTTCTTGGCTTTCACCGACATTCCTGATCGAAGAAAACCAACGCCTTTAGGTAGAGTTTTTAGATTTAATCGTATATCGTTTTCTTACGATACTCCTAGTTCATAAGGTTGTAAGTTCTTGTTTATTGATTTTCTCCATCGATTTTTCAATGTTATTGATTGAATTTTCGAATTTTCTTTATCATTTATTTCTAGAAGATACACCATATTTATTGGTCTATTGATAAATTTTCCATTAAGTATCTCCACTAATACTATCAATGCCATCCCTCCCCTTATTTTTTTTAGTTCCATTATTCTTCCCAATTTCCACAAGCCTCGAGGGATTTCTAATTCATCTACCAATACAATTTTTTCTATTTTCGATTTATAATCCTCCGTATTCTTAGGATTTATACATGTCTTTTCTGAGTTCGTTCCCTGAAGTTTGTTAAGTACTCTTGTTTTTATATTTCCTAAAATGCATCGAGTGTCCTGAATGTTCCTATCCAGTATTTGACAAACTCTTCTTTTGCATTTGGTTTTCCTGGTTTGAATATACCCTGATCATCATTAGTTGTTAGTATAATTAAGCTCCTTTAATCAAGTTATATAAAATCGATTGGACGTATTATCTTATATCATCGAAAATTTGCACATCAGTGGCTGCGTATTCAATACACGTCAATCTCCACAATCAACGTTATCAATTCCCTTTCCCGTAATAATCTCCATTTGATGGCTCTTCTCATTACCCTCTTAGTTTGGTCCTACCAGTCGTTCGTAGAATCCTCCAGTCCAAGAAGCTCTCGGTATTATAAGTTCGTAGAATCTTCTACTGTAAGGAGCTCTTGGTGTTATACTTTCACAAATCATTTCCATTTCCAGCCAGAAATTCATTTAGCTTAATGTTTTGCTCCTTCACTAGTTCGAATTGTCTTGTCGCTCAAAAACTCGTTCTGAATAACCATGTCATGATATGAGTCTTCTTAATACATGTAAAAAATTTTCAGCTAGCAGATTCTCTGCAATTTCCAGGTGGACTGCTTTCATTGTAAAACATGTGAAATGTGAATATTCGACTTTGCCGAATACCATTCATCCATATATCCATACTCTAAAATGATAAGCTAGTGTAAGCAACTACCGGTTGTTCCGGTCAATTATCTGACTACAACCCAGAGTAGGCTTTATCACCATCAGCTTGATTTATTGAAATCCTCACTTCTGATGAGTTTGTTTAACAGTTGGAAATAACAAGTCTGATGACAAATACTTTTATCATAACTCATATTGCTTATACAAATACCACTACTTGCCACCACTATTACTGTATATTGGAGATAATGTCAAGTATTTGTTAAAATTATAGAAAAGAAAAGTGCTCAAAACTTTGTCCTCCTTTAAGAAACCTATTTGATAACATTTTAACAGAACTTAGCACTTAGCTTAGTATTCAACGTAGATTAAAATAAATAAGATTCACAAGATTTGAGCAAATACGGTAAAGGAAAACTAAAATTTGCATATTTGTGATACCAATTAATTAATATATATCAAAGCCATGAAATAAACGACGTAAATGATATTGCAATGCTATAGGGATTATATAACATTCACAATGGATGGATGTGTTCATAGTTTGTGTCCGTCGTATTTTATGCACCCTTATGTATTAATACATATATATCCATATGTGTAAGTGTATGTGTGTGTGTGTGTGTGTGTGTGTGTGTATGTCTGTGTCTATGTGTGTGTGTCTGTGTGTATATTTGTGCCTATCCATGTATATGTATGTGTATGTCTGTGTGTGTGTATGTTTGTGTACTGATGTATTTAACTCTGTGAAATTTCAAAGCTGTCATCCTCTTATCCTTTTCATTCTTCCTCATTACGTTATTCTCAGATTGATAATTTTGACACATAAATTATGGCTCTATATTGCAGTAATCTTTCCAGTTTTCCTTTTTTCCATCCTTCGAAATTGGCTTAAACAAAATGATTTAAGCAATTAATTAATTTACCTTAATGCCTTGTAGGTTGAATTCCATGTGACATGAATACCTGTCGCTTGCTCCTATTGTGCACTTAAACAAAATGATTTAAGCAATTAATTAATTTACCTTAATGCCTTGTAGGTTGAATTTCATGTGAACGAATACCTGTGCTTTACTCCTATCGAGATAAAATGATTTAAGCAATTAATTGGTTTACTTTAATGATTTGTAGATTGAATATCATGTGACACGAATACCTGTTGCTTACTCCTATCGTAACGACAAATGGCGAAGTTATACTTTGTCACAGTAGGAAAAATGAGGAGTTAGTGATAAAAATAATGTGTCCATTCTCTTTAAGGCCGATTATCGGAATGAGTACTATTTAATTCCGTCAATGAGAATTTATGAGAGGATAAGTCTGGTGCCAGTAACCGCGATAATTGTACCTTTCAAAGTGTATGTCGTCATTGCTGTGATTAAAAAGCTCATAGCTGAATTTGTATCACAGGACTAGTCTCCTAGGCTAATATTGCCAGTTTTCCTTACATTATTTTGATCGATTGCAAAGATGGTTAGCAAGTTTAACTTGCCAAGTTTAAACTTTTTTTTAATGATTTCAAGTTTAACTTTAAATTTTTAACTTTTGAAAGTCATAAATTTTCATGAAAATTATTTCGGACGTAATTGCCTAAATTATATTTTATTTTTGGGAAAGAATTTTTACTATTTTATTACTACATATCTATTTTCAAAATTTCGTATTATTCTGTGAGAAATTCTTTTCTTTTTTGGAATTCGTAAAATCGATCAATAATTTGTTGATGCAAAGATAACCTTTTTTTTTTTTCACCTCTTCTTTTTATCACGATATCATCATTATTGGGATTGAGATCCTCAAACAATACGATATATGATATAGGAAAATATCAACGAATAGCATAGCATATGAAACAAGTTAGAATAATCCATTAGCTGTTGTGAAAAAATTCCTTTTATCGAGTCGTTTAGATTTAGAAGGTTTAGCCTTGAGTTAGGATCAAGCAGAAATTTAATTAAAGGCTTACCTTGTGAAGACGTCGAATATACGTTGTGAGGACACAGAATAAAAATTAGTGCTTTATTGATACAGAGCTAGCTGATCAATGAGATTATTGAAGAGTAACGAGTAGGAAATCGCTCGATCATGAGTCAAATGCAATCGTAAGTAAAGCACTATGGAAGAGCACTAGCCCAAGAAAACCTCTTCCTTTATTTCCAAAAAGGGTTTATATGGATAAAGAAGTAGGAATGGTTTACATAAAACGTTAAAGGAGGGTATTCATTTAGATACAAAGGAAACTGTAAAGATCCAATTACATAATAAGCATTGTAACAAGATCAGATGGGAAGGTTAGCATGTAAATTGGACATCCTTTGTCATTAAAATAAGGATGTGAATTTTTGTTAGACAACGATAACAAAAGAAACGTATGGGAGATAATTTTAAAGAATGTAAATTGGTGAATGAATGCATTGATGAATCATTAGAAATATTCTAGGCATTTAATGTATAATAAATTCTTTCGGTTTTCCGAAATTAGCTACATCCGGGATAATCAATAATCCAAAGGTTCTAAAAAGCTTTAAAAGGATACCACGGGATATGCTGCTATATCACACTTCAAATCATCAATTTTCATACACTTTATGCAGGAAAATATCGATGTTCGGTATATGGAATGCGGTTACATCGAGATAATCAATAATCCAAATAGTTTAGCTTTTAAGGGATATGTGAATATACCCAATGTTGTGTAACACTTTTAAGTCCATCAACTTTCATGCAATTGCTTAATTTTTGAGCTCATTTCCGAATTTCGATTTAGTATCGGTTAGAATGGATTTAATTAAATGATATCAAGAATTAAATCAGTTAGTTTCTATCATATATTTGT
>NW_018108249.1:250085-252087 GCF_000183805.2 Loa loa
GATAACAAAAGAAACGTATGGGAGATAATTTTAAAGAATGTAAATTGGTGAATGAATGCATTGATGAATCATTAGAAATATTCTAGGCATTTAATGTATAATAAATTCTTTCGGTTTTCCGAAATTAGCTACATCAGGATAATCAATAATCCAAAGATTCTAAAAAGCTTTAAAAGGATACCACGGGATATGCTGCTATATCACACTTCAAATCATCAATTTTCATACACTTTATGCAGGAAAATATCGATGTTCGGTATATGGAATGCGGTTACATCGAGATAATCAATAATCCAAATAGTTTAGCTTTTAAGGGATATGTGAATATACCCAATGTTGTGTAATACTTTTAAGTCCATCAACTTTCATGCAATTGCTTAATTTTTAAACTCATTTCCGAATTTCGATTTAATATCGGTTAGAATGGATTTTAATTAAATGATATCAAGAATTAAATCAGTTAGTTTCTATCATATATTTGTCATTTTTTTTTCGCTTCCTCAGTCTTCTAATTTCAAAAATTTTCAAGTATTCATAAAAAAATGCTGTAAAAATAGGTCATCGTGTCGTAATTCTAATCTTTTCCATCCAATTTATTCCATTTCTTTCACCATTTATTTACAGTTGGAAATTTGTTATAATTATATGAGAATGTATAAAAGGATATAAATAAGGGCATAGCTTTTAGAGTGACATAATTCAATCAATATATCAGATAATATGTCAACTTATGTTCCAATCCAAGTTTTTCAAATCACATTGATCATTATTGTGTGTGTGTTTTTGTCTTCCATCCTATCCCTTCCCTTTTCTTACTCCATTTTATTGCTGATCTCTTAAAGTTTACTACCCTGGAAATATTGATCGGTCAATTTTAAAGGTCATTCTTGATTTGACAGTATCAACAATTAGCACTCAAATATATTTTAATTTCTAATTTGTCTCTTTACTGTAATTTTTCTTTTACTCATTCTATTTCCCTTTCTTCAACGGTTTTTCTTCATTCATTTCTTTTCCATCACATTCATTTCGCTGCACATATTAACCTCAGAAACAGTGTCATCGTAAGAATTCATCCAATCTTTTAAATGATTCATAACATAAATACTGTCACATTGCATAGATTATGTGGACAATAGATACACATGCATTGTTGCAATCATTCAACAATCATTGTTCTCATTACGCTTGCGCTTTGTTGTTGATCTTTTGTTGACATTCAATGAGGAGTATATGATATATATGTCTATGTGAAATAGAAGTTGCAGAGAAGTTGTTCATAGAATGGAGCTGTCATCTCACAGTTCACATTTTCCTTCTGTTATTATGATTCCTTGTAATTGAAATGGGAATTTTGTATTGTACATGTAGGAAGTGACGTCATTCAGGCTTTTCTGTTACACTGTTTAATATTCATTAAGAAGTGATTCAGAATAATTTGGAGAATCTTATTCACTGAAAGAATCTCGAAACTTCTATTCTATGAAATCATTACGCACCAAAATGTCATATTTCCGATATTACTTGGGAAAATCAAGAAATTCCTTCATACTACTAACTCTGTACATTGTTGTCAAAGTAACTAGAAGGATGATACCAATGAAATTTGTACAGTATCCGATTAATCGTGGATTGATTAATAAAGGTCAAGCTGTAATTTATGGACGAACAGTTTGGCCTCTATCAGATGTGCATCATACATGTCGATTTGCTTTTGAAGATGGTATTGTGAATAATAATAATTAATAATAATGGTAGTAATAATAATAATAATAATTAGTAATAATAAATAATAATAGTAGTAGTAGTAATAATAATAATTAGTAATAATAAATAATAATAATAATAATAATAATAATAAAGTAGTAGTAGTAGTAGTAGTAGTAGTAGTAGTAGCAGTAGTAGTAGTAGTAGTAGTAGTAGTAGTAGTAGTAGTAGTAGTAGTAGTAGTAGTAGTAGTAGTAGTAGTAGTGTAGTAGTAGTAGNGTAGTAGTGTAGTAGT
>NW_018108249.1:253159-259025 GCF_000183805.2 Loa loa
ATAATAATTGTTGTCACTATTTTCCCAATTAATAAATATGCAGTGCTCGTTTGATGAAGAAGGGTTTACATTACAGGCGCTATTTGTACTATTTTTTAATCGTTCAGTATGTTTATGTTAATGTTTCAATGTTTTGAAAAAAAGTTATATGCTTTAATAGATTATTAATTTTGTATGTTAAATAGGGCGATTATAAACAATATCGAAAATTTTGAATATTTGGGCACTTTTTCAATTTCTCCAAAAAAAACTTTCATTTTAGGAAGCATAATGAGCGAAAATTTGTTAAAGAAAACGAAACTTTTTCATTCGTTACTTGAAATATCTAAATAATTGTTTTTTAACTTTCTCTCTCTGTAACTTTTTTTTTCCTTCTTATTGGATTAAATTTAAAATACCGAACGAAGAGTTGTTGTTAAGATTTTTAAAAAATATATGCTTTTCATCCATTCGTTTATTCCAACTTAATCGCAAAACTCTTTTTTTTTAAAATTTATAGTTTTAAAAGTTTTAAATTTAAAATTCTCTTTGAAATCACTTGAAATACCAAACATAATTATGATAGTGCATGCTTATGTTTTAACTATTTAACTATATGATTAAGAGATTGTATGTCATCTCGAATTTCAACTATATATCATTTCGAATAAAGAATTCAATGGTTAAGACATACGTACGTACGTATGTAACCTACGTTTATACTCATGTACTATAGTAGATGAATAGATATTTAAGCATAGGAAATTGATTCATTGATAAATGAGGTAATTTTTGGAAATTATTTATTTCGAATTCTTACTTCCGATGATTATTTTTGGTTTTAAAACTTCTAAAACTTTGACATTTAAATAATGCCACTGAGCCAGTATCAATTTCCAGAGAGGTAGTTATCAGGTTAACATGTTGTGTGTCATTTCAAAACTCTATGTCATTTTTCAGCATTTTTTGCCTTATGTTCTTTCAAACTGTGATACGGATAAATAATGTATGGATAAGTTTATCCATGGATGACCGTACCATATATCCATACCTTGATACAGGTAACACACACACACACACACACTCACATATTCAGAAAATGTACTATGATCAGAAATTAAGCAATCCCTAAATATAAATATAACAGATGAAATGGGGCAAATCGTCATATGATTAGTTTTGTCCATTGTTCTACGAAATCCAAAATCCAGATTTTAAAATCCGCAATTGCGCCATCTTAATTATCTTTTAGAATAAGAGCGGTTAAATTATTGGGATATAATTTCCTTTCAAAACATTGAGAACTGGAATGGTTATTAATTTCCAATTCTTCAAGATAAAAAAAAATGACATTTTATTCCTAATTTACATCTTCTCTGCTTTTTTTAACTTTTTGAAAATTAAAATTTAAAAATGTACAAATGAAAGAGTTGAAAAATTCAGAAAATTTATAAAATTCAGTAGATTATTTCCATAAGCTTTCAAAAATTTTTGTTATATTGATTATTTACGCAAAGAATTTAATTCATCTGATATTTCTCGGATGAAATCTTGGTGATTAAGATTGCTAAAATTTTCATTCTCATACATCTACCATTTTATTGGCAAGAAAGTTTGCTTGATGATATGAATCACTTTTTGAAGCTAAAGAAAATTTGACGCAATATATTTCAAATTTAATGAAATGAAAAGAATGGAATGGATTTTCTCTTCTTTTAATTCATTTCATTTTGTCATTTTCATGCAAATTTTCGTATAAGTTTTTCTTTTTTAATTTTTTAAATGCTGAAAAAATTTGCAGAAAAAAGAAATTCTATCAATCATTTTTGCATTATTTCTAAATTGCGTACGTGAAATATTGCACGTTTCCCTTGTGTAAGTATTTGTTACCATTTCCATAAAGTTATGATAGCATATATACAGTTACTGTACACTTTCTACGATATAATCAAAAAATATTTTCAGATTGATAGATATGTACATGAATACATACGTGAAAGTATGCGTGTATGTTTGCGTGAGTGCATTTATCACTTTCCAAACTTTTGATGGATGGGCGCTTATGGTTGTTCATTACCGCCCTGATTCACAGATGGCTTCATGAATTTATTTTGATTTTTCCCCCATTGTAAAAAATGAGCTAACCTCATCCATTTTCATTATTTTCCACATATTTTCCGTTCCATTTTTCCACTATTTTAAACTTATCGATTTGCATTCCGTAAAAAGCTGAAATAATATGTATCTTCAGGATTTTTTTTTAGTTAGATTGTGTAATTGCTAGGAACGAGAAATGTATTATTGTTTGATGGTTGTTTCCGATTTGAATATGTAAATTTTACAAATATTCCAATTAATAAGTTTTAAAAAGATAACTGTGATTATTCAACTGGTTGAATTTATTTTCTTTCTCAAATTTCTGATAATGAGACGGTGACGGTTAATAATTCATCCATTGTTTCATATGGCTATTTCCATTGATGTTAATTTTTCCCAGTATAAATAATAAAATTATTCTCATCTATTTCATTATTTACTTTATGATAGATTCATTTGTTTGTTTTGAGCTAATCAATATTTAATTTAAAGCTCTGAAATTTCACTTATCACTTTAATTCTTTTGATTCTAAGGAATTGATGAGAAAGTTTATTGAAAACTTAATGACCAATGGGTAGTAAATGAGGTTACGAATAGGAAGCAAATATTTCTTACATCATATTTCTCAATAATGAATTAACCATTCCGGATCAGGTTTTGAAATATCACTGTTCGGTTAACTTGATTATCCACACTTTTCTCTACGATTTTTCTCTCTCTTTTTGATTTATTTAGCAAATACCATTTTTCTTAAGCAAAATCTATTAGCTTTTTAAATTAAAATTTTTAAATCAAATCGAATTTTTAAAAAAATTTAAATTAAGTCAAATCAAATTTTAAGCAAAATCTAATGGCTTTTTAAATCTTAGCTTTTTAAGTTAAGCTTTTTAAATCATTGGTAATTTTCAATTGCTAACATACTTTAGTAAATTTGTTATGAAATGAGAAATTTTAAAATTTTCAAAAATCAATTATTAAGAGTTTTTCGGACATCGTAAAGTGATGGTTATTCTTTCGTTTATTAATTCATATTTCATTCTGCAATTATAATTCAGTTGATAATCGTTTTGTAATTTGAACGGGTTTTCACAAGTTTCCTTTAGAATATTTCCTCAGATCATCTCGGTGTGATTAATTAATTCATATTCATGTATGATTAATTAATTCATATTTGTATGTGATTAATTAATCCATATTTATATGTGATTAATTAATTCATATCCGCTCTATTGAATACGTCCTAAATGTCCTTCCTTTCCTTCATCTTGAAATTGGATCCGTTATTGTTGAGGCTAATTCCATGCTTAAGAAGAAGTAAGGAGTCAAAATTTCCTTCTCTTTAACAGTTATTTTATCTTTTCTATCGATTTTTTTTCCTCAAATTTATGATGAAAGTTAAGGTTTTTTAATTAGGAAAAAATGTTGAAAAAATTATGTTATAATATTTTTTTCCAACAAAAAAAAGTGCAAAATTTGGTTCTGAAAATGCAAATGTTTTGTTTTAAAAATGCAAATTTTTATTAAAAAATGCAAAATTTGATTTTTAAAATGGAAAATTGAATTCTAGGAATACGAAATTCAGTTTTAAAAATATAAGAATTTAATTTTAAAAATGCAAAATTTAGTTGGTTTCAAGTTCGCAGATTTCAATTTTTCGGCTCAGTGCTCTTTGCTAAGGCATATAGTATTTTGTCAGGTACAAATAATAATCAATTTCGTATTTTTGGATTTTTTTTTTTTTTTTAAATCACCATCGATCAATGTTAAGTGTAAGACGTTAATTACAGGTTATATTTGAAATTTATCAAATAACGATTTTAGAAGTTCTCTTTAAATCTTTAAAATTTCTTAAATTATCTTTAAAATTTCTTCAATTAATCTCTTTACCATATTCTTATTTTTTATTATAAATTGTTAACAGATAACGCCATTGGTTGTAATTAACTGATAAGTTTTTAATGAATATTAATGGAAATTTTATGGTAATTTCTAACTGATAATTCCTCCTCTTTTTTTTTTTGCTTGCATTATTTGCACATCGTTATTTTTCTTTTTCTTTTTCCTTCATTTTTCTTAAAAAATCATTTTTCTTTCTTTTTTTTTCGGAAATGTTAATATCATACTGATAACCTTTTGATAAATTTCTTAATAACTTACATACTCTTCAAACCCAAACAAGTATGCTATTCAATAGTTTATCAGTTGGTTGATTTTTCTTTTTGATTTTATCCAAACAAATGATTAATTTTATCCTATCAATAAAATGATATCTGAAAATTTTGATTATCAAAAATCTTTTCCTGATTTTACTGATTTTGTCCATTCAGCAGTGTAGTGCTCGAAATTTCGATTATCGGAAATCGATTACCTGATCTTACAATGATAAAACTGGAATAGCTATATAAGCAAAGAATGTTCTGATTGCCCACTTTTTTTTTTACAATTTCATTGTCGTTAATTTAATATATTTAAGTTAATTGTAATTTTTTTGTAATCATTTTCATTATTCAATTACTAATAATTCATTTCAGCATTTTAGCCTTTGTTGTCGAAATTGTGATTATTGTCAAATTAAAAAAAAATCGTAAAATTCATTTTAGCTTTTACTTTTTTTTAATTTATTTTAACTTTTTTTTTTAACAGAACAAAGTTTTGTTTACTTTGTTTTGGCTTTTTTTCTATTTCAATTTTATAACGTCCAAATCACCAGCTATCAGTATAGTTTGCTTATTTACTTTTATAATATTTTCTTTCTAATAAATTCAGGTAAATCGTTTATTGATTTTTTGAAATTTATTTTTGAAGCAATTTAGATTTAGATGAAGGAGTAAATTGACAAATATACGATATTCTTGATCGCATTTCCAAACAACAATAATCTGGTGGAAGTTTTGATTGGAGAATTTCCCGAGATTTTCCATAAAATATTTGCTAGCTGTATCAACGAAAACTTGAAATATAACTTGATGATCGCACGACTTATTATATTACCAGCAATCTTCACAGTTTCATCTATTATTCTATGGATCATTATTTGCTCCGCACCAACTTGGTCCAATCCTACATCTTCCGGTATGTCTTTATTTAATTTTTTTTCTCATATTCAAATTTAATTAATAAATTTGAATATGAGAAAAAATTAATTAGCCAAAGTTTCATTACTTCTCCCGATTAATTGTATCATTCTTTTCCACATTAATTTCCAATTCTTTTCCACATTAATTTCAACCTTACTCACTTACCAATTCAGTATAGATATCGTGAAACCTAGAAGAATTCAATAATTCAAATTGTGATTAGTTGTACGAATTCTTACAACATATTGTTTTACAAGTTTACAAGCAATTTACAAGTAATTAATTGCCTGCTTAATAGTAGTTTGTTCATTACAAAATTGCTAATACTGAATATTAGCAATTTAGTAGCAAACAATTAATTTAGATCAACAAAAACAATTTTTTTTTTTTAATACTACACATATCATTTTTATATTCTTTTTGATAAGCAATCGAAAAAGTTTGATTTATTTTTAACTTATTGCATAAACTTTCTTTTTTTTTTTTTTAGTAATATCATAGAAAATGAACTAAAATGGAATGATATTTTTAGCTATTAATGAAAAATCCAACAGTTTTTATTATTCGAAATTCTAATAATTTTAGAAAATTTTATGCGAAAAATTTGCATAATGATTAAGATTAATGATCAATGATCAAATTGAAATAAGCAATGATTTTTATTATTCGAAATTCTAATAATTTTGGAAAATTTTATGCAAAAAATTTGCAT
>NW_018108250.1:0-2147 GCF_000183805.2 Loa loa
AATAATAATAATAATAATAATAATAATAATAATAATAATAATAATAATAATAATAATAATAATAATAATAATAATAATAATAATAATAATAATAATAATAATAATAATAATAATAATAATAATAATAATAATAATAATAATAATAATAATAATAATAATAATAATAATAATAATAATAATAATAATAATAATAATAATAATAATAAATAATGACAAGGGTGTTACATACAAATTATATCGAAATGAAAACTGGCAAGTCAGAAATTGACAACAATTGGCAATTATGTTATGAATTTGACGAAGTTATTGATCAACTTGGCAGTTAGTGACTGTAGGAAAGTACACAAACCGTCTATAAGTATGGGCAGAAGCACGCTGTTGATTAAAAAACAGAAGAAATGAGAAATGAAGGAAGAAAGTGAACATAAGGTGTTTAAAGAGTGTCAGGAAAGAAAACAGAAACTGAGGGAGAACACTGATGTAACATTCCGCATATCGTTATTGTTGTTAAAATAACTGACATCAGAAATACCAGGAAACAACCGAAAACCACGAGAGTTCAACATTTTTATAAAACAGGGCGATAGTTATTCAAATTCTGTAGTGCTGGAAAAGAATGGAGAAAACATTTGAGAGCAAAGTAACAAAAAAAGACAAATGACGGACAAATATGAGAAAATGCTTCAGGAACTCTGAGTTAGAACTCGAATGATAAGGCCCTAGAATTCAGAATTTGAATGGATCAAGCAAATGATCAAGCTCTCGTATTTTGATCCATAGTATAACAGGAACAGTACAGCAGTGATGACACAATATAGTACAAACAATTGGCTCTAGTTAAGCAGTGAGAAGGACAGTTGCTCATCCTTGCACATCACGTGCCTTGTGTTATCTTGCTGCAACACATAGAAAAGACCCTTAACTGAACATTCGTCCATCTTTCAATTTTTCAAAAAGGAGCCAAGAAAAGGTTCAGCGGATACACACCCGTTACAGTGGGTAGCTGCACGAGAAATGCTGGAATTGAAGGATTAAGCTCCCGGGGTAATCGTTGGGCGGTAAGGATGTCTTTATCAAAACATTAAATTTCAAGCAAACGGAAAACATTTAATATGTCCCTTGGATTAAAAAACGAAAAACTTGAACAGAGTATTCTGAAACCTCCCTATAGCACCTTATTAGTGTTTTCATCATTACGACTGTCTAGAAACATACGTCCCTACGTAAACATTCTCTTTACCACCCGCTGGACTCCCTTCTATCTCGATACACATCCCGATACTCGGAATAAACTCATCTAAGGTTTCGAGCATCTTTGGTTTTGAGATTTGCCAATAACTACTTAAATCTTTTGGAAAAAAAGAAAGTATTTGAATATTTGACAGGATGCAGAGAGATCTACAAAATCTGAAAGTTGCTTGGATATGAGGAATACCGCTTTTCTACAGCCTTGGGTTTCGTATGTCGCGAAGTCCTCGAACTTGACGGTCCTTCCATAGTAGAATTAATTTCTAATATGCTGATTAACACTGAATCCCATTAATTTATCTGAACTTCCTTACGATTAATTGTTTGTTTAATAAAAAATTTTCCCGCTTCGATTTTCACTTACAACATTCTACAAAATTGTAGAATTCCGAGATCAGTAAATGATGATATCAGTGTTACCCTCTGCTCTGTGTCATTTGCTTAATGGGTTGACAAGGAATATATTGTCTCTCAATTTCAGAATTAAAATCAAACCAATACCATATTAATGAACTGAAGACATGATATTCCAAAATTCAGTCGACAATCTTACCCAGACAGAATGAAAGTTCAATGAGTCCGAGTTACTCCAAACCATACTACTTTTGGTATTTAATTGTTTATTCCGATGACCGAATATACCTAATCTTCCTAACCAATAAAGAAATCATCAGCGAAAACCGTTCGTGTCAATATCTTTCACGTGTGCAACGTCATTTCATATTCATGAACTTTTCCCGATTGAGGCAACTAATTGTTTCTAGAAATATGATAATAGACATAGAGGGAGACAGACAGACAGACACACACACACACATACACACACACACATACACACACACATACACACACACACATACACACACACACATACACACACACACACACTACACTACATA
>NW_018108250.1:3158-66402 GCF_000183805.2 Loa loa
ACACACACATACACACACTAGTACACACACACACACACACACACACATACACACACACCCATCTCGATGAAAGAGCAATTTCTTCGATTTGATATGTTTCACCGTACATTCATTCTATTCCCTGCTGCCAACCAATGCTTTGTTAAAATGCGCCGAGCAGCATTTCCCACCAGCATATGTTATTTCCTTGGTGTTCTTGGTGTTCGGTGTCATTGATGTTACCGTTGTGGATGAGTGGCGCTGTGCATCTGAGGTAGCAATGAGATCATTCTTCTCCGGGAATTAGGCACGGAAGATGCTTCATGGTCATCTCTCTGTAATCGACTGCTCTTCATCTGCTTATCATATCCCTGTTCCATGTCATCTATTTACTGATATGGCAATACGTTTCGCTTTATTTGTACGTTTATCGGTGAAAGTTACCACGATATTTCTTTTATTCTTCCTTTAGCCATGATCCGAGGGACTTTTTCGCATGGTATTTAATATTTCATATCTCATTATACCAACTTATCATATTATGCAGTCTTCATTCTTCCTATCCCAAATCCTGAAGAAATATGTGAAATAACCATTGAACAGAATTAGGCATTTTGTTGAGAGGTTGAAATTCTCAGAAATTTCATATCTTAATAATAGCAGGAGGTGAAATGAGTGTTTTTGGCTTTCTTTGATATGAATGTAACGATTTAATATCATAATATCATAGAAAGCTGAAGATACTTCTTCCCTTTGCTATACCTCAAAGTAATCGGGCAGTCAAATGTGGTAATGATAATAGGTAGCCGCTGCTCATATTTTTTGCACCTGGTATACTCTCACCATTCATTCCTGATAACTGATTCACTTATTCAAATGCTTTTTCCATTTCTGCGCTACTCTACGCTTCTTCCTGAAATAAGTCAGGTATGACCTACCATGTCATGATTTGTATCACTTTACATGCAAATTCCTTGCTTATATTCCTTATCACTGACCAGTCAGAAATGGAAAGGATAATTAAAATTTAAGTGACAAAATATTACTGACCATTTTTTCCTCTTTGATTTCGAAACATCGGTTGCATTAACAGTGCACGTATTAATTCATTTCGTATGCGAATCTTTTAAACTTCGATCCAATGAGAATTTTTAGAGAAGCATTTCCATCAGTAAAGTTACCCAGAATTTCGGGAACCCATTTAATTGTGCGATGGATGAGTTTTAATTCTCATGAACTGATGGCTTAAAATAAATAAGTTTTCAGGCTTTAACGGGGTACTTTTAGCCTTTAAGGGTATTTGTTTTTCGGATTCCATTCTGTAAGGTGTAGATTTTGCGATGATGCTGATGGCATCTATTTCTACTTTATTAAAGGCCCTATTTAACTAAGATTTGAGATTTGACTCGAATTTTCTAGGAATTGTCGAAAAATTATTGAATTGGAGGATCAGTACTGCAGTTGTGAAGTTGACATCCAACCTAATATCCATTCCTTTGCATCACTTTTATTCAGTTCAGTCGTAAAACTGTCAAAAGACTACAACTGTGTAGGAGGCCAGAATCAAATCCAGAATTTGCATATTGAATGTTTTATTATGCTATTGCCAAATGGTTTGTATCTTGCTCGTTCTTTCACTTCACTGCAATTTCAGAAGTATGCGTGGTCGTTTTGCAATTAGACTTCCTGTTCTACGGATTCGCCTATTCTTGCAGTTTATCCTTGGGGTGCTCATTATTTCGTTGTCTGTTACTACGTCACTCCTTTCCATTACACTCTTTCTGCTACGTGAAGATTTCTCACAACCTTGGCGTAATTTAAGTGAGAGCACGAAAAATGGAGAAGATGGCTTCTCATGTAAACTGCACGGTAAGTGACTGATTTAGAATTTCAACGCAATTCGAATTATCGATCTCGATCTTCCTTTCCTAAACATTTCCCGGATACATTAAATGAATTAGTTAATCGCCTTTGAACTTAATCCTCACTAGGCAGTGACTGGTTCGCTGTGTCTTTTGTTCGCTTTATTTAGATTATTAATGTGTACATTTATTGGGCTAATATCCACTTGTTATACTTTGGAATTGCTGATATAAATCTTGCTATGTCCGGTACACTCACGAGTCCGGTATAAGTCTCTCTCAGCTATCTTAGATTTTTATACGCTTGGAAACCTTAATAGCTTGCCAACCACCGATAATTAGAGCTGAACTGTTGCTTTCAAAGTAATTTAGGAAAAAAAACTCGAAGTGGGAATTCCAAGTTGCTAGATTTCTCGGACATCATGAGAGCAATTAGTTTTTTTTTCTTTTATTATTCTTACTTTTCAGATTTTACTGTAATCACTGGAACAATAACAAAATCCGGCAAAATCATTCGATATGTTTTTTTACAGTATCCAAATTGCTACAGTCTGACGAGTCTGCCGCGCTGAATCTTACCAACAAATCACTGATAATAGTACGATCTGTACTTCTTCTTCAACATGATGGATTGTATCTAAAGATTTTGTTTCTGAAAAAGTGTGAAACGAACGTGAGTGATGTACGTCTACAAGTTAGTATTGTCACACTTTCATTAACAGTTCACGTATGACATGATGGAAACTGTCAAAAGGACTTTAAAATTTGGGGAGGGGAACTACTGGAATCGGTATATCCTTGGGAAGTTGGATAACGGCAAATAAAATGGAAAAACGAAAAACTTATCAATGGTGCCAATAGAGAGTCTACTCGCAAATCATTCTTGCTTTTATTCGTTTGAATTTTTTGTTTTTAATTTGTTTTCAATCAGATTTCTCCGAATCAATTGCTACTTTACGTCAGATTGACTTCAAACGAATTTTATGTCCTGCGGTAAAACATATTGAAAGTGATGAATGTCCATGGGATTGGGCTCCAGGATGTGCATGGTCGTCCTTTATTGCAAGTGCAAGATTGGATTTCGTCCCCAGTCATATTCTTGCAAGTTTTCAAAGTCCTCATCAGACGAATTTTTTTAATAAAAGCTAATATAAATTCCTAACTTTTGCTAAGTGTCGAGAACAAAGTAGAAAATATTTTAACCGATAATCGAAGTGAAGAGTTCTCAGTATTCCCAATTTATTGAAAAAGGATATTGAGTGAGGTATGTATACAGAAGTTTAAGGACGGGGATCATAGGCTAACCGGAGTAAGAATAAGTTTGGGCATGAAATCATTTTTCAAAAATAGTTTTAAGACTGATAATATTTGATGCCAGTGGTTGTTCCGTTGCTTTGTGACATATGACACATCTTATTTTAGCTTAATTTCAATAGCCATGCTATTGGACTACGTTTGGAATCATCACGCAATATCGAGAATTTACTCTTTGTTCTGTGTACTCAGCCTCTTTACTGGTTAGTTCACAGAAATTCTGGAAAAATAAGCAGGTCAGATCGAGATGACAGCAAAATCATTTATACGTGGAAGCAATCCGGATGATAAAGAAGTAAAGCATCAGATACACTGTGGTACTGTGCGGTGAAGATGCAAAATTCTTTCAAGAACAAAAAATTTGCATTAATTATTACATACAATCCAGCCAGGAAATTGCGTAGATAGTTTTGTTTTTCCTTCTAGGAAGTTTCAATTTTTTTTCTTTTTTTTTTTTTGGAGAATGGAATACCATTTGCCCTCTCCATAAGTGACATTTGCCCCTCCGTAAGTCTTTTCATGTAAAAATGAAATGCTAGCAGAGTGGACAATTAAGTGGCCAACGATTTCAAATATTTTATTCGATGATACATTCTGGGAGATGCAGATTTTACCTAGCAGCAAGAAATGCGGTGAATTTTGAATAGCTGGTGCTGTGATTCAGAAAGAGACTATCTAGTGTACGTATCTTCTTAAGATCTTAACAGATGGTGAATAACAATAATGGGGAGCAGTGGTCCTGAAAGTAAAGAAGTACGATGAACCGATTTTATCTGTACTATAATCGAATAAATCCTGAAAAGCAGTCAAATAAGGACAATCCGTCATGGGATGCGACCCGTTCATTTGTCTCTCTGCTGGAATAATCTGATCTTGCAGAGGAGATTGTGAGAAAAAGTAATGATTGGGGAAAGAGTGTAAGTCATTTTCTTGGTTGAAAAAGGACTATGTTGTTTATTTTTTATTTCACTTCAGGTATATCGATTGGCTTCAATTAATTGAATTCATTGAAATATGGTCATCTCAAGGCATTAGCCATTTCTTCTTCTATTTTTATACCGTTTCACCACTTGTCATGAATATCCTACAGTATTATGAGGCGAAAGTTTGTCACAGCACTCGTTTCTTAACAATATCATGTATTTGCTCATGATTAAATGACCCGAATTCCTTGGAGTATAAGATAGACTGATATGCATTAGCTTATCAGACTACATAGTCTTGGATATAAGATAATACCTTAATCCATTCCTGAAATTAAATAACTATCATCTATTTCAATCCTTTTACATGTTGTAACATTTCTCAGTGTGCAGTTGATCAAATCAAATCAAATGAAATCAGTCTTTTTGTCGAAATTTTTCTTTTTTCAGGGAACTGTAACATTACTACCATGGAGATCATTTCCTGTTGGGGAGAATGAAAATCCGAACAAAGACGTATACAGGTAGTTTCTTACTACAAGCAGTCATCTTTTCAAACTCTTGCACAATGACTAAGAAATAAAATGTCATGTTTGATTATCTATTTTCTACGGATTGCTTTCCAGTTGATAAAGGGAATTTTCCCATAAAAATGTTTCATTTATTTGTTAGACTTCGCAATATTTCTACCCTTCGTTTTAGTTTTGTCTCAAATGTAATGGAATCAGAAACTAAAACAGAGTTATCATATTATAAGTTTCGATGCTTCGAAGATGAATCTGATGAAGTGATAAAATCGTTTTAAAGTTTCCTCTCTTTTAAATGGTCAATATAAATTCTGCTAAAATGTTTAGGTTGGCACACAGTCTCGCAAACAATGATTGTTTGTGGCGTTCACAAGGTGCTCATTTTGTTGCATTCGTCGATTTAGACGAATATATTCTTACTACTAGTGGGTCAGTTCCATTCCAAAGTTGAAGGCTAAAGTTCTGTTCATAAATCGGCACTAATTTGTAAAGTAGAAGAGGAGAAGTTTCAGACGACAACTATCATACTTTTTAGTTACCTTAAATAAAACAACTCAATAGGATGATCAGCAGTAGGTTTTACTTCGAAACAGTAAAAGATAAAAGATAGGAAGATTGCAAGAAACAAACAGGTTAAGCGTCTAAGAGAATTGAAGTGAATTTCAGTATGCCTCTTGCTGCAATTATTGAGAAAAAAAGCGGAGTTATGCCCACGATGTGGGAGTTTTACCGCCCTACATAGGAAAATGTATTATTCCTCGCTTCGACCTCGGAGTTTGTTTATCCTCCATCTTTCCTTTAAAAGCTATCACTTTCAACTTCAACGCAGTTAAAATCTCTATTTAGAATTCGTTTAGAATTCGGGGTGAAAATGCCCTGTCGTTTGGGATTTCGACAGAAGTGCCTTGCCGTTTTGGATTTAGGCTAGAAAAGCCCTGTCGTTTGGGATTTGGGGATAGAAATGCTCTATCATTTGGATTCGGGACAGAAGTGGGCTGTTATGAAGTCTCCATACTAGTTCTTTGATTTTTATCGATTTCAGATGATTTAGAGATTTAGATGGAAGTGGAAATATTTCAGATGACTTCCACTGGCATGATATAAGTTTTGAATGGTTAACTAATGTAAGTTATGGATTGGCTGAGGTAGACGGACCACATAAACAAATAGTACGACCAGAAACAGTTTCAATTATCTCCACACATTCAACGAGAAAGAGCTATCCTGGTTATATCGATGTTAATGTAAGTTTATTTCGCGTAAAAATTAGTAGCTTAGTAATAGTTCGGTAAGACGGAGGAATTGAATGCTAATGAATTAACTCGAGAATTATGAAGGTGATGCACAAAAAACAGGAGATCGAGGATTTTCTATAACATAGTAGTGAGATAGAAACAGCAGGAAGCTGTTGAGCAACTTCATATATGCAGCATGAACGATCAATGTTTATTGCCAGGAAAATGAGTCTGTTAGATTCTAGAGTTGTTATCTGTTCACGATGTGAACGATACCATCAACTTCTGTTTAATTAACTTACTTCTTCGAACGATTCTATAACATTTCGAAATTCTCCGAACACATTTTACTGTCATCTAACTGGAAAAGAAATATGTTTCATGTTAGATATGACTTCCATACCTTTATTAATTTCTAAATCCCATCCATTTTTAGCTTAATTCATCTGAGGTTATCCTATTACATGCATCCTATAAATGGTCCGAAACGAATCATTCAATGAACAACCTTGTCACTGTGCCACAACTTCTTGCTGGCATTCTGCCATCCCTAAATTCAGCCTATCGTGAAATAGGCCAACTACTATTTAAAAACGAAACAATGAGAATTGACAGGATGTTGCAGATGGAAATTGCCAAATGCATCAATCGGTAAGTTCCGTTTCTCGATGTTAATTTGTTTTTTTTTTGTAATGAATGAAATCCATGTTGGAAGAAATGGCTGAATGATTTGAGTAGTGATTGATAGTCCAATGAGTAGAATGATGGAGGACTTTAAAGAAATGATCCGAAAGATTGCAGATCCATTTCAGAAATCTCATGACTGGTATTCTAAAAAAGCTCTACTTTGACTAACTAAGCAACTTTGTCCATTCTTCGAAATCATTAATCACTGTCTTGATATTACTTTACAGTTTGTAATGACTAACAAACACCACTTCCCAGATGGCATATAAACAAATGTAAATCGGTTGAAATGTGCAAGACGGAGATAGTTCGCCAGACGAGATGGGTCCATGCGGAGAATGTCACCAATGATGAATATCAGCTGGTGTAAACTTATTTGAAAAATGCTGTTGTATTTATATATTTAAAAACATCTTTCTGTGATTAGCACATTAATCAATTATTTTTGGCTTGGTGTTTCCGAATGATTACTGTAGAAGAGAGATGGTCCTTTTCCAGTATTCTCGCGCAAAATTCGTTTGCAATAAGCTCATTTGTTGATCGTTAAAGTCAGATAGATCTATATCCTGTAGCTGAATGAAAGATCCAATTTTGGTTGAGGTATCGCTAACTCCATAATAATGAAAAAAATGTGTAATAAGTTGAAATGATTTTAATGAGTAGTGAACAGCAAGTACAGTAACCAATTAGCATTTAGAAACAAAAGATACAAAACAATCCTTACATGCGGAAAAGTTGACAGGATCATGACATATTCTCGCCAAAAGGCGAACTGTCACTTCCGGTTCATAAACACTTTTCAAATAACAAAGTAGCAGTAAACCTCTTCATCTTACAGTACTTATTGGAAGGGATGCTCGAAGGCTATCCTGTGTCTGCTCTATGTTGCCAGCGCTTCGTGAAACAGCTTCGAACGTTGACTAAGTCTATCAATAGCATTGTACAGATAATGATTTATAAATATCTTCAAATTTCGATTAATATGCAGAAAAGGAAGGGGGTTATTTAGTTACAAGACCGTAATGAAATATGTTAGTCTGTGTGATAGGCATAGGCAGAGATACCGGGACAATCACCTAGATATGCGAAAGAGAAAAGAACTGCAACGATGATAAAGAAGATCCTCTGGAAATGATAACACAAATAAGTGACTCGCTAATTATGTACGAAAAATAAAAAGTAAGACAGACGCGTTCATACTGTTTAAATTACAAGAAAAATAAAATTACAACGAAACTGTAAGGAAATGGGATTTGTCTCATTTCCCAAGGCTTTTTTTTTGTATAAATACGAAAAAAAGTTCATTTCATGTGCGTGGCTGAGGACTGGTTTGTGCAGGTGATGCTCGACAATTGACGCCCTTCCGACTACGCAATGAAGGTATTCGTGTCGGTCGATCACCCTCTACTGAAACATCTGAGCTTTGACTTACCGGTCGTGACAAATCCAACATATCGCCATGAGATCCTAAGAGTGAAAGAGTGCCTGATGCATTTGGCCGCCATATTTTTGGATCTAGAATTTGTGATAACATCAAGTGGTGTCGATTTTGACAATTTATTTTAATAAACAGAAGATGGAAAAACGCCAACCAATAGCGGATTGAAAAGTAATAACAATCGAAATTTGAATCAACTGTGGTAATATCTCAAGGCAGGTGCAAACTAATGTTTTATTTGAGAAAAAGTGATTTATGGAATAACCTTGTCCATTCATGTCACTTGATTTTCTATTTGATTTCGATGTATCAAGGAGTGGATTACGATAGATGGTTGACGAACGTCCAGTGACGTACATCGGCATACTGCGCTCTGTCTTTTCCCTGATCTAAAACTAATTCCACATGATGGCAATATACCTTCTTGTAAATGAAATTTATGGAAGTTATGAACGGAACTCCTCCTGTTTTTGAAATTTACTATATGCTTTTCACTTACTGATATTCTAATTAGACTCAAAAAGAACGCAACACTTTCAGAATTAACAAATAAAGGGGGACCTCAAACACAATCTTGATGTGTATTGTATAAAATCTTAGCATGCGTAAGTTGTGTAGAGCTAATTTTTCACAACTTTTATGTACGAAGTGGATTTTTTCTTTTAAAAAAAGACATTAAACAAATAGAAACAGATATCAGCAATTACTTTTGTAATCGGACCCGGAGTTGCTTGGAAACGAGACTGCAACAGTGATTCCTGAAAACTACGAATTGGTGAATCACGACTTGGTGTTGACCTGGCTGATTTGGTGAATGTTTCCATTGTATCGTAAGCATCTTTCGGCCGAATATCGTCATAGAAATTGCGCTGCAGGTCGAGATTCGTCCGTCCTTTAGCTAAAAGATTATAATGCGAAACAATTCTAAGGATGAAAGTTTGCAATATACAGAGAATATTCCATGCATATGAGAAAAAATTCCCTCACTTACCCCTGCAAGGATCATGTTTATGTAGAAATTCCTCCAAAGCGACCCATCCGCCACCTACACGGACCATAACTGTCGATCGAAGAATACGGACCATACGCTTAATCTGCGTTTCACCGAACTAAAAAACTTGACAGTTTGATACAAAATACAGTGTATCTCTAAGTCGGATCTAGAAAAGAGAGTGAAGAGCAGAAGTACAAATATCTTAAAATAAATTCTTTTTCATCATGAAACTGAATTCATCAAAACGGCTAAAGTAATTGCGAAGTATATACAAGTTTCTCACCAAAAGTCTTACGAAGCTATCTGCATATCATAATACTTTGGCAAAGATGTGAATCAGTCTCTGTATATGTGCATTAATTTGTAAGAGTTCTCAGCTTTCATCAAGTATTTGCTGTTTTCAACATTAGATAGTTCTACGACCCAAAAATTTTACGATATATCCGGCGATATATGGATTTCATTAAGTGTAACTAAGTAACAGAAGTTCAACTAATTACAACTATTCCATATACCTAGTTAAGTGTAAGTGTAGTTCGGCGTAGTTTAAAACATTTGGCGACTATCGTTAGGTGTCAACAAAATCTGCTTTGCTCTTCTTGTATTTTCCAATATTTTATATGACAATATTTCGTAGAAAAATCCTAATTAATATGATTATGTTGACCGATTTCATTGATTTCCATAGAGAGACAAAGAAAACTAGTAACGCGCTAACATGAACAGCCTGAACTAAATCGAATGTTTTCATAAAAATGTATTGCATGAACAACAGAGACCATCCCCTAATTCCAAAAGCCTTATGGAAAAAATGCAACGTTCCAACCAAGCTCCGGCCTACAAATTTAAAATAATTTTAAACATAATTTCAGAAAACCATATGTTTTTTAGCGAAGAACTATAAAGATGAAATTCTAATCCCTCTATTCTTGCACATACCTTTACCGTTCATGACTACTCATCACGAAAGAAATTAACAATTGAACTCATGGAAAAGTATAACCAGTTAGAACAGTCGAACAGACGATGAAATTCATCAGCATAAATATATCGTATTAATTAGTGTTTTACGATACTACCAAACAAAATATTGGAAAATACAGAAGGAGCAAAATGGATTTGTAAAAAAAATTAAGCAAAGAACTTACGCGATAATGTCCATCGCCCACTTTTTGAATCTTATATCGATTAATGCAGTTACATCGTTCCGTCTGCCTTACAACCTCTTCTGTGATTTTTTCACTGTCCGTTTTTTGCTTCATCGGTAATTTCTGGGTAAAAATTAAGTAAGTGATAAATCGGCAAAACTGCAGTTTACCAGAAGTATCAAAGGAACTTCTGTTCACTACAGTATCACAAAAACTTACTTTTGAAAAATCGGAACGGAGCTTCGCCATAAATTCTTTAGAATCAATCATTCTATCACCTTTGTCAAATTCGTTCGCAACTTTCTCCATTTCTAATCGAGTAGTAGGAAATTCTAAAATGAAATTTGAATTACTGGTCACTTTCGAGAATTTCAACAAAAGTTATAAGTATGAAACAAGTGATCCAAAAAAAACTCACTGGATGCTATGATACCATCAATGAAAGCAGCTCGTGGTACTCGTCCAGTTCCACTTTTATCAATTCTTCTAAACAAATCGGAAATTCGAGCTTTTCCAGAATCAGTCCATTCCAAATATCTTTCACGCCATTCCTCGAAAGAAAATGACTCCAGCCTTTTCACCTTAAAAATTTGTTCAATATTATAAATTTGCAGTAATTAGGTTTGATCAAAATTAGTGAAAAAAACTTGCTTCCGAGTATTTAGGGTTCTAAAGATGATGAACAACAATAATGAAACAAAAGGAAATCAAGGAGGATGAACGATCTTGTCAATTCTAACACCAACTACGGACCTAAGGCACAACAACGAAAATCCAAAACTCCGCATTACATAATAGACCTCATTAATCGTGACTTAATCTCATGAAGTCTATTTGTCTCTTCTTCATCATGAATAATCAATAATGCTTTCTTGGTTCTGATTAAAAATCCCACAGGTGAGGAACCAACATCCATACCTAATGGCTAAGATGACAGATTATAAGAACAGCGATATGATAATGACAAAACGAGAATCCAACTCGCTTCGTCACTTCCTACTTAACTGAATCCTTAGGTTACTTCTTTCTTAATTCTTTTTTTAATTTGAACTTCGAAAGGGAACAGAATTGTGATAAAAAGTGTGAAGTGAAAACTAAGAACTGCAAATCAAAAAACTCGACCTCCTCCAAATAGTCTTTCATTTCGCGCAATTGGCGGCCGTAATCCATTGAGTCTATCCATAGTTTTTTCCATCTACTGGATAGTTGATCGGACTTAGGATGCCGTATGCGGTGTTCATGCCTGAAAAATGAAAATATTAATGTAGGAATAATAGCAATTCATAAGCACTGAAATTTGAGTCGAACCTTTGAAGTGCTTTTCCACTCTTCTTTTTCACTTTCTCCTCGACAGCTAGCATTTTCCGTCGACTCCTTGTTGCTTCATCAATTAGTGCTTGTTTTTCCCGTAAAGTTTTTTCGAAATGTTCGTGGTTCTCAGTAAGCCTTAAATTATAAAGAACCGGCAAATTCCATAAAAATAGATTCGCCTCACTTTCTTGCATATTGAGATCATCATCTCCTAATTTTATAAATAGCTGAATACTTAAAAATTAAAAGGTGGACCTGTTAAGGGCACTTATTTCGTACGGCAACGATGTCTCATTTAACACCTTTAATTCGGTACTTCTTTCTTCAATATATTCCAGCAAATCAACGATCATTTTCTCTCTACCGCGAAGTTCACTAAGCTGCTACAAAAAAAAAGAAACATTTGAAAAAAAAGAAACATTTGAAAAAAAAAAATTTGAAAAGAAAAAAGAAACATTTGAAAATTCGATTTCTGAAAGTTGAAAGCGTGGGAAAGAAATTTCGAAATCTTTCTTTTGATCGCCTTTGAAGGAGGCCATTTCCTATTTCAACCTGAATTCAGAGTTAACAGAATCGAATTTTTAAGGCCTCTCAAATTTCAGTTACAATTAATTTGGGAATTCTGGATGAATCTGAGTAATTAAGCAAACTTTGGTAAAGACGTTCTACATGATAACTTCCAATGCTAACCATCGCTAAATCATCCCTCTTGCTATCAATTGCATTCGTTACTTCATCCCATCGATTTTCTAACACTTTCAACCAGTACTTCATTGGTTGTTCCGCAGATGGATGACATTTGGACTGTATATCCTCCCCAGCTTTCTTGATAGACTGTATTAATGGCTTTTTGTCATCCATTTCTTTATGCAGCTGTGCTACTTCATCCATTTGTTCCAAAATCTCATTTTCGCCTTCGGCCATTTGACTCTAAAAATGAGTTTGATTAACAGTTTGATTATTTTTCATGACTATGATACTATGCCCCATACCACATTTATTGCGCTCCCTTGCTCCACTGCATTCTTTTTCATCAATTACTGGCTGGTATTTTACAGAATTGTATTTAATAATATACAATATTTTCTGGAACATTTGAGCTCGATCGCTTCATTAAAATCTTTAAAATGTTGGTAACCGACTTATGTCGGGATCAACAGCATGTAACTAAGAAATAGAGGGAGCTTAGAATGGCTGTCTTGGAACATTCCAGTAACCCCGGAAAAATCACAGTTTAAATCCAGTGAATATCAATTAGTGCGTATAACTGAAATGAAATACACAGAAAAATATGCCTTTGTCCTCAGTCTTGCTTCAATCTTTGGTAGAAAATCCAAAAATTCGTGAATTTCATAATTGAAATTTTTGGCAATGTCGTAAGAAATTTTCAGTTTTTCCTCTCTTCTTCTTGCCAGTTCCTCTAGAAGTACCCAGTCCTCACTCACTTTTTCCACCTTCTCTTTCAGGCCACCCAACGAATCATCCATTTCTTTTCTTAACATCTGAAACATTAATAAATGTTCAATAAAATTAATAAAATCCATTAATAAATGAACTAATATAATGATCTAATTCTGTTCATCAAGTTGTAGCGAAAGAAGAATATAATAAAACGTATCGCAAAAAATAAAATTGTAAAAAAAATCAAAACCTGCTGCGCACGCTCCTTCACCGAATTCAACGTATCCCGATGAGCATCTATTTGTTCCTTTAATTCGTTATGCTTATCGCATAATTTGTTTACTGTCTCCAAATCACCATACACCGAAATGGTTTCCATATTTTGCAAATTAGGTAAAGACTTTTCGAGCCATTCTCGAAGTGAAGACAACGCCTCATCAAATTGTCCACATGCCAACAACGCATCCTCGATTGATCGCTGTCTGTAATACGACAGATGTCGGATAATAACTTCAACTGATTTTTTCATTATCATCGGAAATGTCGATCCTTCATCACGCTGCACTTTTTGATGACGGCATGAGTTGAACAAATGAATTTTTTACAATCTCAGTTATTAAATTTCTACACTTGATTCACTTCAATCTTATTCAGTACCGCTTAAAATTATTCCAAAATTAAATAGAATTTATCAAACTAGTCAGTTGAACAAATTAACAATAGAAATTACTTTTGCAGTGTAGCATTAACAAGCTGAGTCCACCTCTCTTTCAATAGTTCATTCATCAGATCGATTCCCGCCTGCTCTTTACGTGGTGCATGCTCCGAAAGTACTTTACCTCGTTTATACGTTGCTTCGTACACTGTTTGTTGTTTCGTCAATTCATGCTGGAATTTTCGATGCTTATCCAGGTCACTTCGCAACCGATCACAGGATGCCGTCTAGAAATATTAATCATTATCAAAAAATCGATGACAAGAAAAAGTGGTCAAATCTAGTCTGATTTACTCTGATATATTTACTGCATTTACTGTTCAATGGAAAATGAAACGATTTTTTACTTTAAAACTTCAAAATGAAACGATTCGAGCGAGCTCTACTTTTTACCGTATAATTGTCCCATCAAAACTTCATTTGTGCCGAAGGCAAAAAAATATGATAAAAATCTCGCTCTATTTCTCAACCTATTAAGGTAAATTTTTATTCCTCACTTTCTATCAACGCCTCCGGAAATCACCATTTGCAACGTAGTGGTATAAGGATCTTGGTACAATTTCTTATATGACATCGAATATAGTACAAACTAGCGACATTTGAATGCATAGGGTTGGAGAGTTTAAGCTCCGTCAGTATTTTGCATTTTCAAGGCTTGACCTTTTTATTTTGTCCTGTTGATTTAAATGATTCCTTGTCAGTGATAAACAGACGAAGTTGAAAAACAAGAAGTTCGAAATTCTGATTGAAACATCTACCTATACATCAGTCTTGAATACAAAAGTATCTTTCAAAATTGCTCTATCTTTCCTTTTCTCCGCCATGATTTTTCTCGTCATTTATTTTCAATTTTTGAGAAGCTAAGAACAAAATCACAAGACATCCTACTAATTTATTGAGAATTCATCAATCGCAAACAATCTTCATTTATGGACATCAAGAAATTTGCTCCCTAAGTGTACTGGCATTGACCTGAGATTTTGAACATCTCCTGCTATAAGTAGTCACTAATGACATCAAATGCAGTTAATATTTCATCGTCAAAGAACTTTCCATGAATAGTTTCTGGAAGATAAAATATTGACTGCAAATGTTTAGTTCTCATCAAATGTTAACTTTTTATGACTCCATGCACGTACAACAATACCAGCTTTTTCATCTGATTTTTCATCAGCTTTTTCATCTGAGCAAAAATGCACTTTTGTATAGACATAAAAACAAAACCTGTGCATATTGATCACTAATCCATTGAAGCCTTGAAGTTATCCAGTCGATCACTTCGGCATGCGATTCAAAATAAAATCGTGCTTCCTGTAATGCTAAATCCAGTAGTTTCATTCGATCGGCACACCTCGAAGCAACTTTCTCGAAACGATGCTTAGCCGAAACAAGCAAATTCTTGATTGGTATTGCATCTTTTTTTTCACAATAATATTGCAGTTTGGTGCCTTTGCTGTTCAAGTCACTCATTAATTCTCGATAGTGTGACACCTGAAATACGCTGAAGTTGAAGACAAATCAGTTAGCATACAGAATGAAATATATTCCCAATTCAGATGTAAATGGTAGTGATATCTAAACCGCCACCAATTGTACCGTCCCTCATGTCTTTCAGATTCATTAGACATCAACACGCAACAACTTGCACGTTTCGGTTACTACCAAAATTTTACCTCAGCTTGGAATTTGGTATGTTCATTAATCTGCTCTTCCACAGTATCAGGGATCCTTGATACGTGCTCCAAACAACCTAAATAGTTTTCTGCCGAATTTAACCAGTTCTTCATTGACGTCATAGAAGAATGTAGCTGTTCAGCTTCTGTCAGTGCAATTCTCAACTTCTGCTCCTTATCACCAATCTTGTTTTGCATCTGTAGAGAAAAAAAAATTATTTTATTGAAATTAGTGCATAATCGACAAAATTAATTTCATCATTACTGCAATAATCACTTACTGCCAATTTATTTTAGAACGAGAAAATATTCTAATAAGGAAATTTACTTGAAATCAAAGCTTACTCAAGCAGATTTCTCGATTATTTACCTGAACCCATTTTTTCATCAGCTGTGCCTCCCGTTGTGCAATCCATGAATCACGATCACTTTCGGATAAATACTTCGTTGCTGCTTCCAAATGAGCTTCTAGTGCCGATCGATTCTGTTCAATTTCGGCCTAAAATTTTTGTGGAATAAATATTCCAAAAAAGGATAAGTAGGCTAAAAAATGAAGGTACAAAGATGACTAAGAAAACAGAGAACCTTCAAAACGAAGAAATTATCGAGTTGTGCTTGTGCAGTTTCCGGTAAACCACCTGTTGGTTTCATATGAGACAAATCTGCATCTTTATCCTGAAGCCACATGGCCCACCGATCCACTTCACCGCCCAAATTTTCAGCAGCTTTCCGAGCATCGTCCAACTATAATTCTATGTTTCATCTTTGCAGCATTTAGTTCTAAAATCCAAAAACATCGAGGGTAGTTTAATCTCCAAAAGTGATAAGGATTGGGAAAGGAGGAAGAAAAGCAGAAATGAATGAAACTTGGCTTGGACTTTCATAAGTTATAAGCAGCAAAACTCGATGTAATCAGATATAATTCATTTTGAATAGGTTCATTTCCGAATATTATCGATCCTCGAATTCAGATAAAAACTACAACGCTTAGCTCAACATTAAATATTAGATTAAGTATTTAACACTTGAACAAACTGATCCGGTCAATTCAGCGAAGAGTACTGGAACATTGTGAATAATTATCACCTGCACCCAAACATCTTCTAATTTATCGACCAACATATGCCAGTTTGAATTCAGCTTATCGATCATCGCTTGCGTTGAGCTTGCAGTATTTGAATCAACAGCAATGATACGTTTAGCAGCACTGTTCAAAGTATCAACGCTGGTTTCATGTGCAAGAATTTCATTTTGTATTACTCTATGTTTGCAAACTTCCACTTCCACTTCCTTGATAGTTACCGGTCGAGAATTGATCTGAAATTAGTTAACCATTAAAGTACTTTAAAGCATTCATCAGGCGAAAAAAAAAACTGATAATGTGCTGCTGTAATTATAATTTCGAGAAGCCTGTTGTCAACTTTTTGTCATATCCAGTGATGAACTCACAACAATGTAGGATTTTCAAATCTTCATGAAGAGAGAATCTAAGACAAAGAACGAAAACAAACTTCATTTAAAATATGCTCCGTTTTTTCGATCCAAATCATTAGTTGTTCATATGCTTGCGAAAACTGCCCCATTTCCAACAACGCTTTTTCCACCTTTTGTTGACGTTCGTTTAACAATGTGTATAACTAAATTGATTTATGCTTGGTGATAATAAATATCAGAATCATAAATGAATGTAATGTGTTGCACTGCTTATTGTAGAACGGAAATGCTTTTCAACTCGATTCCTTCAAGCATGCGGTCGTGTGTATGTACACTATACAACTGACATAATTTTAATGTATTGCGGCAGAGCTGAAAAAATTTGAAATTCTAATTAATACTTAAATGATTTCTACCGTTCAGCACCTCATCGAGGTGAGAAGATAAATTATATGGTATAACCCACTCTTTTTCCTTTCGTTTTCAAGTGCTAAATCAGATTCTTTGCACGAAAGAATACACAAACAAAAAACTTTAGGTTATTACTGTCCTATTGCTTGCACTCGAAAATTCTTAAAGAACAATGTAAAATTACGCACGTTACTGACAGACAACTGCAGATTAGATCTCAAACCGAAGCATGTTTATGGGGATCTGAACAAGCTGTTCAAAAAAAAGCCATTCATTCCGGGACCGTCCCGAACACTTCACTAAATTGATTTATTTAAAATCGTATAAAAAATTCAAACTACGGGAAGTTGACTGACTATTTCCATCATATTTCAAAACTAAATAAAACATAACCATTAACAATCTGATTTTTCAATTCTTTACAACAAAACCATTTCGCTAAGTGTACCTATGGCCAGCTTAGAGAAATAACATATATTTAGATTCCGAAAGTAGAAGAACAGGACTGTACTGCCGAAGTCTGGCCAGGCTGTTCCACAAAATGTCATATACTGATACACAAAGATTGATACATACCAGGCCACTAATACATACGAGCCCGAAAATTGATCAGAAAAACACTATAGAAAACGTTTGCTAATTGACAAAGACAATTTCTCAGACTAATGAACAGCTTTATTTTGCATAAAGCCTTGTCAGCAATGTGAAATCAGAGACAGTGGACGAACGAAGCCTCTAGCGACTTCACAATACGCAGTCAACACTAAATGTACACTAACTTTATTCCACTGAGTATTCAGGTCATTGACTGAAGCTCTGATGTTTGCAGATTGCTGTGCATTACTACCAACGCAAAGATTTGCATATAGTTGATTCAACTGTTCTTTCTCCAGAGCTTTTTCGTCCAGTAATGAACGCAAATCACCCAGAGCAGTAAACTATAAAAGATAAAATATGAGATGGAATTTACAAAACAAAAGATCCCAAATAATTCCTTAACAGTCGAAAGTAGGCTTTTACAAAACTCGAAGCTAAATGTATACCTCATTTCCAATATCACTAGACGATGCGCCAGCACCAAGATTTAACTTGAATATTTCAGCTTCCGTTTCTGCTATCCAATTTATCAGCTTCGTTAATAAATCACGGAATCCTACTGCTTTATTCATGGCCTCAACTAAATCTGATTCCCTGAAATTTATATGTTGCTCTCTTTATAACACCATAATATTAAGTCATATTTCTACGAACATCTGGTCCACTAGAGAATTAATTAAAATTGATTAATGTAAAAATAAATCCTAAACTTACTTCCGATCGCACATGTCAGTTACCGTAACCCAGCCTCCTTCAACTTCATTCATTTGCTGTTCTATATGAGCCTTTTCTTCCTCGGCAATTACACCACAAAGATCATGTCCAGCGCAACGCAATTTACCCATAATTTCGGGTTTGATTTGTTGCATTTCATTTTTAATTGCCTGTAATAATGAACGAATTACTTTCTAATCCTCGCATTGCCTCCTTTTACAAATTGCAGTGATGAATGTTGGAATTCTAGGGACTCTGAACGGAAATTAACTTTTAGCACCTTTAAGCTTTGATCAAACAAGCAATCAACAAACTAAGAGGATGTTTTGCTGCTGCTCAATAGTCGTTGGATCTCCAAGCGCAGGTTGTATTCCTTCAATGCGCAAACGCAATTCATTAATCGCCTTTTGATAAGAATTTAATTCGCACCAAAACCGTTCCGCTTTAGCTAGCGTATCTTCCAAAAGATTTTTCCTTGTCGTAACATCTTTCATTAGTTCTTCCCACAACGATTCAAGTTCTTTGATTTTAATGCTTATTTCTGCAGAACAAAAAAATATTCGCAGTTGACAATTATAGGATTTGCATAAGATTCAAACAAAGTGTCGTAAATACCATTTGGTTTCATTCTATCATCAGTTTGCATTGCGCTCTTATTTACATTACTTCTTGGTATGCTTAATGCTTTCTATGTTGATATATTCGATTATCAATACCAATGATTGTACCTGCAGCTCCAGTATCGCTTGGTTTTGCATGCATTAGAATCTCGTAGGCATTTTCCTTCACTGATCTCAGTACGCCTTCTTTATGTTTAAGTTGTTCCATCAAAGAAAGATTATCAATAATTTGTGATTTGATACGTTCTGGATCGGATTGTATTGGTTCCGGATTTCGGATCTGTAATCATTATCGCAATGCGTATAAAAATAGCTAACCACTGAATAAAATTACAGATTTAAGAGTGGATACGGGAGTACCTCTTGTAACTAGTGTAAATATCAGTGTACATACTTGCATGGCAGCACCATCTAGATTTGCCAGAACAACATCCAATCTGTCTGTGAACTGACTGCTCTGCTCAATTGCGGTTTCAAGTGCCTCAGCTCGTTGACGAATAGTATCTCGGGCAGCGAAGAATCGCTCATCCAAGCCTTCAGCTATTTTCTGAAGCTGCACTTCATCTTCTGAACCACATAATTGGCTCAAAGCACTGACATTTTTGTGAAAACGATCCATCAACGATTTGTGTGATATGATTGAATGCTGTAGCTTCTAATAAAAAAAAAAAAAAAAAAAAATAGGCAAGATAAAATCACTAATGCACCATATTTTCATAAAAGAAACAGGTAAGATTTTTGGACATTCAAAGGAATCTTTCAAAAAATTCAGAGCGAAATGAGTGCAAATATCTTATTTCTTCTACCATTCAATTTTTTAGAAATGAAATATTTTATCGGTTTTTTCTGAATAAGTCAGCTTTATGATCAATATTTTCCTTTTTACGTGATTTTGGCATAGCTAGATTGAGTGAAATTTCGTATCTCAAATAATTAAATCAATTTAATATTTATACTGCTACGCAAGCAGTTTCATAACTGAAGCAAACGTCTCATTTCGCTCACATCCTTTAATGCTTTAACGATCGTTAAAAAAACAGTAACTTTACTTCACTGGAATTTACACATGCAAGATATTTATTCAAGAAGTATGCATTAAGTTATATTAATCACTTCAAATGAAAATAATTCAAATAAGTTTGATTATCCGAGAATACGTGCTGCTTTAACGAGACATAAAACTCTGTCCAACAAAATTGAAAAACTCACAGTATTGTGGGCTTGCTGTTGCATCAACTGATCTCGTTGGTGTCCTGTTGTAACAGGTGGACAATTTTCAATCTCGTTTTCCATACTTTCTAACCAGGAATGCAATTCACCAAATGACTGGTCGATTTCAAGACATAATGCCAGCGCCTGCTCCAATTTAGCCAACCTTTCGCCACCCAACTGGGCTACATTAGCCGAAAGGTTTCGTCCAGTCTGGAATGAAAATAGACATCACAATTGCCGCTCGACATACACACACTTAAATACCTACTATATCTGCCAATAAGTCAACATTAATGGCTCCTTCTTATACGAAATATTTCCACTTCATTATCAGTACTATTTCTTCCATCATTCTATTCGCTGTAAGGAACAATGTATGTTTACATCAATTAACCTCAATTTTGCTCTCGATCAATAAATCTTGACCACTGGCTTCACCACCCAAAACACGAACAACTCTATGTGCATCTGCAACTGTATCTCGCAGTCGTGCTTTCATTACCGTAATATCTTCGTTCATTTGTTTTTGATTTTTGAGCTGCTTTTTGACATAATCTGGATCTACTTCAGGTGCTGCACTCTGCAACACAGGCCAGGCTTATGGACAATTTTTAAAATCTCCTGAGATTTTTTATGGAAAAGAAACCTGAAAAAAAAAACGGTGGCATCAAAAAGACTGTCGTACAATGAACAACGGAAGAATTACGTAGCAGCGAGTCATACCGACTGCAATATTCTAATAGATCATAAAAAAACACCTGTGATAAACGTTCATGAGCATCAGCAAACCATTCATTAAGAAAGTCTAATTCATCCAAAACCTGTCGACTTTGCTTCTCGACTGACATTAGTTTATCACCTTTACGCGTAATCTGAAAACGATTCTGCATACGAATCTGAACACAACAGTCCTTAATTCAAAAATTTCTATTTATGAAGCATGAAAAGCGATTCATTTACAGAATTCGAGAAAATTTCTGATCATCAACCCGGAACTGTAATGTCATCGACTGTAATGTCAGATTTTACAAAGTTGAAACACCCATTTGACCTGCTCAGCAAGGTGATTAAATCTGCGAGTCAAGTCATCGTTTTGTATTTCCAACCCATGTACTTTAAAAGGAACTAGATTCTGGAGTTGTTTTGAGATATCGCTAATCTCCTCAATATCAGAACGCCATTTTGCCAAATCATCTTCCATTTGAGCTAGTATCGTAGCTTGAGTTTCAATTGGGGTCTGAAACATATTATTATGAAAATCTTTTGAAAGAAACGTCTTATATTATTATTTCCCAAAATTTTTTTCTGAAAAAAAAAACGCTTCTCGAACTTACTTGTGCCTCACAGTAGTCGATAAAAAGTACATCATTACAAAAATCTATATTGCACCTTAATCAAGCAAAAGATAATTTCACCCGCAGTCTACAGTGGCTGAATTAGAAAAAGGTAGTCCTTATGTTACGAAATTAATTTTTCGAATTACCAGATTTTTTTTAAAATCTAATTTCTGAATCTCAATCGGCTATCTTAATGTCATCGCTAGGATCAACTTACGAATCAGAGCAAAACAATTAGACATTATGTAACTCTCCTGAAAGAATCGTACAAGCAGCAATAATGTTATGTTACCAGTAATACTGATATAAATAAAATAATCGGTACCTGATCAACAGTTTGTAAATCTTGTTCTACAGCATCCATCCACTGCTGTACAATATCGCAATCATCATGGAATTTCTCTGATAGTGGTAAGGCTTCACTCAAGATAGCAATTTTAGCATCCGTCAGAGCAGTTAAATCAAGATAGCGTGTACGTAATGTTTCTACACGATTTTGGAGAGCAATTGCTTCATCGCCAGTTGTTTGTCTACATAATTCATGACCATCTTCAACAACCGTCGAGATCAGGGATTCCTGATTCGCTATTTCCATCGCCAGCTAGAACACCAAGAAACTGAATAATGATACTGATTATAAATTTCTTCCTTACTATTTCATCACGATTCACCATGTCGTTACATGTCGCTTTTGTGGTAGTGTCACAGACATACGCTCTACATCGAAATGAGATTATAAAATCTTTAATAATTTATGAAGCTATATTAGTTTATAATGCGAGGAATACAGTGCATCCATACATCGGCAAGCAAAGCACTTTGCTCCCTCAATTCTTCTGGATAGACCGAAACCGTGTCTAACTTGTCCATATCATTCTCGATCTTATCCAACCAATCCGCTAGCATGTGCGTGCGTTGTAAAAAGTTTGTTATTTCTTCACCAATCTGGAAAGTGAATTAAGAATTCGTAAAAGTTATACTTTCCACTCCTATACCTCTGAGGATGAAATTCAAATACAAAATTCCCACAAAACAAATATGAAAAAGAAATTTTTTTTTAATGATCACGGACACAAACATTTTCTATACGATACTCTTTTTATGTTATGAAAATACTATGTGATGAGCTAGCTATACATTATATTTCTAATTACAACCAGTTCTACTTGCTTGCGTCATGATCGCGAACAACCACCAAAAAAATTTATTTAGCATTGTACTGTCTGCTGCGTGTCTCCGCTTATGTGCCATAGCTAACTAGAAAACAATTTAATGACTTCAAATACAAAAAAAAAAACGAAAAACAAAAAACAAAAAAGAACACTCGAATCACCTGTTGTAGTAAGACTCCGCATTCAGCAGCTCGCGTACCCAAGTTTTCATACCGTATCATATAGCTTTTAAACAGTGTCTCCAATTCAATAGCTTCTTCATCAGACGCTAAAGCAGTAAGAAGGGGACATATCTGCATCATCTTCTCCACATCGGTGTGCTTCATTTCGATATTTTCTTGCAGTTTCTGAAATTTTTTAACAAATTTTATCTGAATTTTAAACGCCAAAGTGCCGACGGAAAGACTGCTCTTCTCTTTTGTTCCTAATCCACCATAATAACTAATTTTCGCTTCTTTCCTAAAGGACTTTGACTATACTACATTTTTTCTTTTATTTGAGTAATTAAGAGGAAGAGCCTGAACAATGTCACGAAACCTTGAACAGAAAATACAGGATAAAGGTTGCATAGAGTGCTGCAAAAAAGTGAACCTGATGTGAGTTAATTTGTTGTTGAAATTTTTCTTCATCGGTTGGTACTTGTCCAAGTTCTTGCAATGCACGCTCGGTTGTTTCAAGCCACGTTTTAAATGGTCCCGACAACTGCGCCCAATCTTTGGTTAGAACAATAGCATCATGCAAGTAACTACGTCGATCTTGGGCGTTTCCGACCAGTGCAACGTACCTAAGTACAGAGATCGACTTCAGTTCATAAACGTAAATCAGACATTTTAAAATAGCCTAAAAGCTTACATATATTACTGATGCAATACTCTGTCCTTTTTATATCACCATTAGGAAAACATAATTCTCAAAAGGCCAAAAAAACTGCCATGAATTACGTTTAACGTGCAGTACTTTAAGCAATCCACGTGATCATGTCCGATATGCAATTATTATAAAATCTCAATGACTCTAACCTTAATGACTAGAAAGTCGTGATGAAATTGCCTATCAATCTGCTGTGGCACATCATTTCATTCTTGCTTTTTTCTTTTCTATTAAATTTAATTGATCGCAGTAGGTGCTTTCCGATCTGCCATTTTTCAGTATGACTAATAGAATTCTTGAAAAAACCTGCTTGTTTTGCAAAATATTCGGACAAATTAACTTTAATTGAAAACACTGAATAGTTGTTGACCTTTGTGTGATATTGTTTGATTGCTCTTTCAGTATTTCACGTTTCGTAACATCTGTTATAAGTCCCACAACTTTATCAATCAATGTTTTGAAACCATCAATACTGAAAATATAATAATCTAAGAGGCGGAAAATATATTCTAAAAACATCTTTTTAATAAAAATATATCTTTAATGAGAAGCAAGCAGAATATGTCGACAGCATCGAAGAGTTGTCAAAGGAAAGAGTTTAATTCCTACAACGCGTCAAAAACTTTTGGAATCATTCATTATAATCGGCTAATACTATATTAAATACGACGAGAACAAGGAATACAAGTGTTTGGAGAAAGCATTCATGTCTTGAAGATGACGGAACGGCTTCTATTAAGCATCTATACTGTGCTTTATTCTTAGGTATATTTTGATTTCATGATTTACCAGTTATTTTAATATCCGATCTCCAAAAAACGTGTTAATAATAACTTACCTTTGTTGTTTTTCTTCAATATGTTTTAGTAAAATATCATTAGCTCGAGTTTGCTCTTTAACGACTTTGTATTCGATAGAAGGCGGCCGTTGGTTCTGGAGTGACTCTTCGGTGTCTTGTAACCACACAAGAAGTGCATTATGCGCATCAGTGTAACTTCCAAGTTCTTGCAGTGAAACGCAAACTTGTTGCTCACGATCTGCTATCTGCTTGTTTAAAGAATTCCAAACACTAGTAAGCTTATTCTTCTCCTCTTCCTGAATTCAAAAATACTAACTTGAGACCTGTTACACTGTAACAATTGCAACGAACACGAAGTTGGCTAATTTATAACTATAGCGTGCTAATCTGGATAATATTTTTACTCTTTTCCATAATACTCGCACAACTTTAATGTTGTTCCAGAATTACGCTACGCCTCTTGTGCATGGGATTAACTAACAGATATAACTCTCTATTAACAACATATATCATCTAATGTCACTTATAAAAGTAAATATTACAGTTTATGAAAGCCTACCAGTGTTGTTGTAGAGACTCCTTCATCGGCACTTTTTATAAGCTTATCATAACTTTCCAGAACTGCAGCATAGTTCTGGTTAGTAGGCCGTAATTTATCAAGGAAGATTCTCAGTTTCTCCTGTTGCGTTCGCAGAAGATTTAGTTCAGTTTGAACAGGTTCTTTTAATGTATTATCAGTTGCAAGCTTTTCAATTTCATCCCTTAACGCTTCTGCTTTGCTAAAATTAGCCCACTATTATAATATTCCATTGAAGCATCAATCCTATTTCTTAACAACCTAATTTAAAAACTATATGGAAATTTTTAAACTTAATTTAAGTGGCATTAGCTTCTTAGGTTCTTCTTAGGTACTCAAAGGTATTTGAGAATGCAATTAATATAAAAGTTGGCCACGAACATAGCAATTATGTTGAATTTCACCATACTGGTCTCTATTTCAATACAATCAGGGATTTGATATTCCAGTGGATGGAATACTAAAACTCATTCTCTTCTTTTTTAATCCCGCTGTCGAATCATATATGGATGGCAAGATTAAATACGTCTAGAATTTTAAAGATACAGAGACATTCAGCAGGTTGCCCAGAGTTACAAGAAGTGATACTTTGGTTATTCTGTATAACCGAACAAACTACTAACCAAACAAATTCTTGCACAGCCAAAAGCATGTTCCCAATAACACGTTTCCGCTGCGTGATGGCAGCACGTTGTTTGTTTAGATCTTCTCTGATTTCATTTATTTGTTGCATCACTGCATTTTTCTGTGTTGTCTGAGTGATCGTGGTGCTCCAAAGTTGCTGCCATTCCAACGCCAACTCGTCCAAAACCTGATTATAAACTCAAAAATTCCACTTATTTTCATATACATGCAGTAATATGAGTCTATAATGGATGCACTACTATTATCCCCGAGTCTTTCATGATTTATAGGTTTCTAATCTGTAGAATGGGAACTACCATTTTACAAAAGCAGCTACGACTATATACACAGATTTGGATTTGATGCATTAGTGAATGCGAAATGGCATCCTGTATTTTCCAAAACAGTGAAATCAGTGGGATGAAAAAAATTAGTGAAATTTAACAATTTAAAACTAAGGCTGAATAACCTTTTCTTTTTCAGCAGTACTTTTCAGTAATTCATCACAAGCCCTATTCTGTTGTTCCAATGCCACAATATTGCGTTCGATCGGTGACAAAGAATCCTATAATTACTTTAAAATAAAAACGAAATTTTTTTTTTCCTGAAACAGTTAGATCTTTCTTCGTATTCACAACCAGAGATATAATTGAATCCAGAATATTTCATACGTTGTCCAGAAAAGTACTGCACATGAAACAATTTCCTTCTTTGGCGTTATCAACGAAGAAATTTTAGACATAACAACTTGGTTATCAACGAAGAAATTTTAGACATAACAACTTGGCAATTCGTTGACTAAAAAAAATCTGGCTTTTTCCATTCGTTACTTTCTCCAACAATGAGAAATTAACATATAAGAAAAGAGAATAACTCTCTTTAAATACCACTTTTTTATCATCAATAACAAAATCTAAAAGATTTAAAATTACTTCTTTTCCTCTCTAGTAATTCACAAATGAAATATGTCAAAGTGGGAAAAAAGACGAATTTAAATTAAAGATCTGCAGCTTCAGTTAGACACTTACTTTATTTATACTCCGGATCTCAGAAGTTAGTAAACTGATCTTTTGTTTCACGGCATCCAACATTTCGTCCCTCATTTTCATATTACAATGTAAACCTTGGATAATCATTACCACTTGAACATATTCGTCACCCATTTTACGCACATCCTCATGGAGATTTTCAGCTTCTTCACGTGTAACAATTCCTTCGATATCTTTCAAAGCCGCAAGTAATTCTCGTTCTTTCTTGTGCCAGCTGTTCTCAAGGTCATTAACTGCTAAAATCAACAAATCTTGAAGGGTATCCTATGTTAGAAAAGTTTTTTAAAAGTGAGAATTAACGAGAATTAACGGAACTAGAAATAAGTGTATGGAGATCTGACAGAATTTTAATCATTTTTGATTCCGAATATTTTGCACATGCGAAAGCACTGAACATGTGCAGCACCTCTACCAACTGGAAACAGTCAATTTTTTAAAGTCATTTCAAAATGCTTACTTTTCAACAAAACTTCTCTTGTAATTGATGGAATGTTATCATCTCTTTTCAAACTTTCAGCTGTTTCTTTCGCTGCGTCTAACAGACTTTGCGCTTCCTCTCTTCTTCTTGAAAATTGTTTCTGGATATCCTTCTTAAAAAAAAAAAAAAAAGAAAAATTGGATATTTTCAGAAGCATAACAAAATCAGCTTACGTTGGTGGAACTGCGCATACCTCTGCATTTCCCTGCCTGAGATTTCTTGATTATGATAAAATCTTTATAGAAATTCAAAGATTCCATAAATAGAGATTTACCGATATTTGCACTTTCTGCCAAACATTTTTGATATCTTTCAGTAATGTCCTCAAATCTCCAGTTACGTTTTCCACTTCCCTACCAAGCTTTTTCAATGATGGTCCAGTTGTGATCACTTCCAATTTGCTTAGCAGAGTTTCCAACATAGCAAGTTCAAGTTCATGTTTACCAATTTCCTGCTTCATAGCAGCTAACTCAGTTATATCATTATCCTAAACAATATCAAAAGAGATTAATATATGCTGCAGGTCTAAGAAACTTGTGGAGATAATTATTACAGGTCTTTGTCAATTGTTGCCTTAAAGAAAAAATTACTCCTTACAAAGACAGACATTTATTGAAGCATCTAAAAAGTGCTTATTTTCTTCAATACAAACAATGGATATTTTGTAATCGAAGTCGTGAGATGCTTCACTGAATGAAAACGATAAATGTTAGGAAAGCAAATGAAAATTTTTAATGATATTTCTGAATAATTTTGAGCATCACTTCTTCCTGGATATTTAATTTGATAAATCTTGAAAGATTGTGGAATTGGACCAGCCTTGTTTCCTGAGATTTCTTTCAACCTTAATCGATTCTCGTTCACTTGCATCGTTAAAGATTTCAGCAAAGTATCCAACTGATTTACGAGATCAAAAGCTCGCTCAGCATTTGCATGCTTTGTTTTAATTTTCTCCAACAGTGGATTCCAAACAGCAGATAGAATATCAAGCGTTGTTTTTTGCTTCGAATTTGGTGCTTTTTTTATTTGATCCATTAGTTTTGCTCTGGAAATATTATTTCAAAATTTGGAAGTTTACTGAGGGTACTTAGAGTAACATGAAATTGATAATTTGCACAAAATTACTCTGTGAAATCCAAAATAATTACTGATTATGTGACGGATACAACGGGTTGCAATGGATGAACTCGAGACAGCTATTATAGGACGGCAGTTATTACTGGACATTATATTTTAACATTGATAAATGTACACTAAGAAATGACAAATCATAGTCACAGCAGGATTTAAATTAAAAAATCCCATAATTCCTGTCGAAATATTTCCGAATACATCATTAAAAGCAGGTCCAAGGAATTGAATCAAAAACAATTTACTCAAAATTTTGTAAAGTTATAAACCTTATCAGGGTAATACCACCCTCCATATCCAACACGGCACCGTAAATTTTCTCAATTGCTGCTCGTTGTTCATCGAGCTCTATAGAATTCACTGATAAAGGACCCAAATCAGAAAGCTGCTCCTGCATATCTTTTACCCATTTTACTGCTGCTTCGGCTTCCATCATTGTTTGACCTTCTTCATCCTTTGCATTTGCTGCCGCTACTTTCATACTTTCTGTAGTAGAAAATTTATATTATCCGTGGTTTAACTAAGTGACTACCGGAAGATTGTATTTTCAGGCTCTTTAATATAGCTCAAATTTAATTCGAATTACATCGGACAATGTTTAGCAGTGTCTCGCTGAAACAAAGAGGATAAATAGTAAAATGACAAGCTCTAATAAAAAAAGTTAAAAAGAGCAGATAAATTACCTTTGGTGTATTCTGATTCCTTATCCAAACTAAACGAACTTATAAAACTGCTACAAGCAAGTAAACCATATAAGAACTAAATAGTTGAAATGAATGGTGATAACAGTAAGAGTATGCATAGCAGTTGATGCAATAAAATATTCTGATATCAATAGTTACCTATTTTCTTATTCAGTTCCTGGGCAGTTTGCACCGTTGTATTTAGCTGCTCTCGTACATCCGTTTGTAAGCTGTGATCTTGTGAGATTTCGCAGATTAAATTTACAAGCTCTTTCAATTCTTCTAACTGTGAATTTATTTCGGATGATCGTGTACTTGATGCATTCAAAATTTTTAATTGATCATCAACATCGTTTTTAGACGTTAGCGGTGAACGACTTATTTGTTCTATTGCTTCTGCGACACTGATCAATTGCATTCTTAAAATATTGCATTTTCAATATCACGGTGAAATCTGTCTCCTTAAACATTTTCGAAACTCCTAAGTTTCAGATTTGAAAATTTTGATTTCAACTGAACAAGTCTTAAGTCTTTCAGTAGCGATTCATCCGTTCAATGCTCATTGCATCGGGTATATCATGAAAAAAATTCTAATGATGTAACAAATAAATTTATTTTACATATACAAAAGCGCGAGATGGGTAAAAATATAGAATTAGAAAACTTTACTTCACATCTCGCTGCTTGATAGAAAATTTTGATCCAAGTTCTTTGACTTTTTGAAGAGTTACTTTCTTTTTCTCCAATTCATCATGAAATGAAATCCATCGGCGATTTAATGTGTCCATCTAAAAAGACAACTCTGATCGACAGCTAAAATTTTTTTAATTAATATTTATTCTTTCGAGAAAATCATTCACCTACCTCCATGACAATTTGCTGTGCGCTTACTGGAGTTGCACTTCTGGCCACCAAATTATGTGCCAATTCGTTTACTTTATTTCGGGCTGCACCATGATCCTCCAGTTCACCTCGAAGCAACTGCAAACCACAATACTTCATGACAACAAAGGGAGAACAGAGAGACAAAGAAAACGGAAGAAACAAATACCTTAATTTGTATAAGCTGATTGTCTATAACTTTAGGATCAATATTAATAGTTCCAATGACCGATATCATCCGTTCCTTTTGTGTCAGCCATTTATCAAGACTTGTTACGCCTGAAAACATCATCGTTATAAAATTAGTATTTCGAATGTTATAAATTTCAAAATAAATTTCAAATTTCTGGTTTCTATAAGGAAAAAAAGCTAGCCTTCAAGCAGCAACTCTGCACTTTCATTCCACTCCTTTAAAGTTTTTGCCGCTTGGTTCAGTTTTCCCCAGTCAGTTTCAAGCGCCTTTTGAGAGTTTATTATATCGGAAGTTCCAGGGATAGACGGTTCACTTGTTAACAAACGCGCCTTACTTCGAATTTCTTCCATTTCTAATTGTTTCTCTATGACAAGAACTTCTTCCAGTCGTTTTGCTTTTGCAATATTTGTACGAACAACATCGTTAACAAGTGTTACAGGACAGTCCGTGTTCTGCAAGAAAATTTAATAGTACAAAGAAAGTGCATGGATAGTGCCTTCTCCTAAAGTTTTATTGAACAGATCAGGCTAATGCTATTCAAAGCATAATAACTTACCAGAAAACCAATCGTTTACCTGATGTTATTTAAAGGAAAAAAATATTCCACTAAAAAGATATTTCCAGGAATTTGACAAATTGTAAAATCGAAAATAAATACACCTGATTTCAAATGAACATATCTTAAGTATTCCAAAATCTTACATTTGGAAAAAAGAGAAACTAACCAATCGTTTGTTTTCGTTACTGATCCAACGGGCAAGACTGTCTCGCTGCAAATCCCAATCCGACAATTTTTCTATATCTCTAATGATCTTTTCATTCTTTAGTTGAAGAAAACAGCCCAAAGAAGAATATCTTTGCTGCAGAGAAGACATTTCACGCAGTGCTTCCTGAACTTGTTTCGACTGTCCAACACATCCCTTCATCTTCATACTGAAAAAGAGGAAAAATTCCGTGAATCATGAAAAATATTGTGGTAGAATTTCAATTTACTGCTCTATGGAGCCAATCGTGGATAGCAACTGAAATGTTATTGGTGATATATGCAGAAGTGTGCTCCTACAATGAAAAAATATGTGAAAATCTCATTCAGGCCATAATATGTTGATTGGAGTCAACAAATATTACGTCGACAACAGTAACTAAATTATACAGAATCAGAACGATTTCTTATTATAAACCTGTTTTGAAACCCAAAAATGTGGCCAAATCACTTTCGAACATACCCAGGATTACTGGACAGTCATAGATATTCTTTTTATTGCTGTTTCCTTATTTATTGTAATATTATTATTGCAATTTATAATTCCTAATCCGCCAACCATTGCAGAAGAACCGCATAATTACAAATAAATTGATTTCAATAAAAATTTGAACTATGTTGAGTGGATGGATTTGAATTTTATAGAGAAATATAGATTGTTTGTAACTTGAACATTTGCAACCTGGCAATGGTTTCAATTTCAACCAATTTCGAAACAGTGTCACTTAGTGTTTCAAATTCGGAGCGACAATGCTGACATTCCGTTTGTAATTGCTGGCATGTTGAACGTTGTTTAGCCAAATCTACCGGATTCAACGAACACTCTTCCAAAACTACAAATACTTCAGGTTAATTCACGAGAAAATATCATTATGATTGGCAACTCACAAATACGACTAAAAGTACAACTGCGAGTCTCAAACGGAAATTTTTGGTACCTCTCTACAGATAATACACAATACTATATTAGTACCGAAACGATAGATCCAGCTTGAAAGAAGAGAAAGATTTTTCTGAAATATAAGCTGAACCGTAACAGACATCAATTAATTCTGCAGGGAAAAAAACCCCTTTTTTTTTTGATAAAAGTGATACTCTCTTGAAAGTTGATTGATTACCTCGAGCTCTTGTTTCCAAATCTTCTAGATTTGCACTAAGTTTGTTTTTCAGTTCATTAGATGTTTGACATAGTTTTCCAATTTCATGCCCACGACTGATAAGCTCCTCAATCCGTGAAATACATTTTCTGATCGTATTATCGATGTGAGAAACCTGCAACAAACAATGTGAATAATCACTTCATCTACTTTTAAATGGTTATAGTACATGAAACAAGTCAACAGTAAACCGTACTGCAAAAAATTTCACATCAGATGGAATTGATAAGATTGATGTGCTGAAGTATCCTGGTGATTGAAAAATCGAAAGAAAGAAAATGTCGATACTTTTTAGTGGTCGAGAAAACAGGCTAAACAAGAGCGAAGACAAAATAATTTTAAATAAAAAGTGGGAAATTGCACAAAAACGAACATTTTTCTCCAAACAATTGTCTTCGATTACGTTAGGCACGGTAAGAATCCACTTGCATTTGCTTTCCATTTCTTTCCATTCTCCCTGCGCTAACTGTTTCAGTTCATTGGAAATTTCACTTAATCCATTTATATCTGTCAGCGACGCGTTGGATTGCTTCTCATTCAACAATAATAATTTCTTGTTGATCGACGCTTCCAAATCATTGAAATCAGTCAGAGCTGTGCACAGTTCCGTGATATTATTAGCATAAACCTAAATATACTCAGATAAGTATTTGAATATCCGAATAGCTAACAACTCAAATTTTCCTCTTTAACTTGTTTTAGAAAAATGAAAAAATTCTGAAGATATGGACCTTCGAAATCGCAAATAACGTTGCAAACTTCCTCTGAGCATCGCTGCAGTCACTCAGGATCTGTCGACTGGCTACTGAATCCGGATTAGCTGCTGCTATTTTTTGAGCATCCGCTTGCAATTCTATAAGAACTTTTTGACGTGACGAAATTTCACGCTGACGCAATTCATTCTGATGCCGCTAAAATAAATGATTTTTCAGCATACCAACGGTTATTGAAGAGATTCACATTCTTGAATACTCAGTACAAAGCCACTTCTTTTCATCGAGAATGTTTTCAAGCTCTATTCAGTCCAACTGTAATTCTAGTTTAATTATAATGGACCATCCAAAGAACAAGCAGTTACAAACCAATTCAATTAGTTTGTCTACATAGAGAGGTAGTGAAACAGGTTCCGAATATCGTTTGTTTTCTTCATCTAGCCAGCTCATTACATTCATCATGCCTTCACGGATTCCATTCGTTTTTGTTAATTTACTACGCCATGAATCAATGTTTTCTTCAATCCTTTTTTGAGCACGAATTTGTCTGAAAGCTCTTTTAGTGAAATAATAAGTGTTTAAAAATATTTTTGAAAATTCAGTAAACTAACAAAATGACCTGTTCAAATCTCTTAGCTCGTTAATAAGTTAATTGGACTTGACAAATGCAGCATACAACAAAATCCACTACATTGGTAAAACTATTGTCATTTATTATGATTAAAATTATGTCATATCGTTATAGAGCATCAATAGGGTTAAAAATCCAGATAGTGTATTGTTATCGAAATAAGTAGAATATGTAAGATTAGATCTCACATCAAATTAACCAAAATGAGTTAGATTCGTTATGTGGGAAACCAAAATATTTTTCTGGTAGCATTCGCAACAAAAATTATATAAGTAAATTGCAGAAATGCAGACCTTCGTGCAAGTTCGTCGATATAACGCTGATTTTCACTAGAGATACGTTCATGAGCATCGGTGCCAGCAAGTGCATTGCTAAGATCCAGAGCGGATCGCATAACCGTTTCAATCTTGCCTGTCTGTTCGAATGAGGCATGCTGCAGTGTTTCCAGTTCGGATAATCTATAATTTCTATGCTTTAAACGACCAGCAAAAATTTCGGAGATATTTTCAAATGTTGCCCTCACTTTTCAAAGAATTTATTTCTGATGATGGTATAATATTTAGAAGAGCTATTGAAGTAGTTTTAAATCCTCCCTTATGAATAGAAATTTTGTGAAGCAAAAGAAAGCAGGATCAGCGTAAAATTTGAATTACCATTATGCATATCAACTTTTACGACGCCTTCATTTAAAAGAAACAAATCAGATGATTTTAGATTTTACATGAAGCAGAAATAAAACAGCGCTTGGATCAGTTTTGGAAATAATCATAACAAATCATAGAGATTCCCACTTTTCAATGAAATAATCCTCATCATTTCCAAGCAAAGCAATGGTTGTTCTTGTTTCCACCACTGAACTCGAACTCACATTCTACTGACAATTGCGTTAATTAATCAGTGCGCCAATTATGCCACAGTCCACCTACTTCCACTGCAGACTAACACCAAAAACACAAAAACTGGGACACAAAACTATAACTGTGGGCACTACACTTCGCAAAAAAGTGCAACTTATCTGCATAGATTTTGGCAATATCTTTTGAAAATTTGATCAAAAATATAGGTATTCCGGATAACTTGCTACAATCTAAGAACTATAAAAGAAAAAACTGACATCACTGTTTAATCAGTGCTTTTTCCTTTAGGGAAAATTTATCGTTTCCTTTTTTTTTCTTCCAAAATGAAAAGATTTTATGAAAACGAAGTTTCTAATTAAGTAACTTTTTTGTCCATTCAAAATCCTATCACAATTTCGACTTCACTGTGAGCAAAGCGACAGGCATGCCAAAGATGCTTCATTGTTAGGCAACAAAGTTTTAGACTACACTACTAAAATACTACTATATCTCACTTTACCTTTTATTAAAATATTAAAAGTGTACGGAGAAATTTTATTAAAAGTGTACGGAGAAATTCTGCACTCAAGTATATCTTATATTTACAGATATTTTCGATGCAAATTCAAAATCCAGACAAATTCCTAAGTAATACTGCTAAATTCTTTCAAGTAAGCGAGAATTTAAAGTTCTATTCTAATGCACTGAAATCTCATCGACATGATGCGGTAAGTACTTACAGTTGAGACATAAGGGAGCCATCATCTATAGTATCAGTATTACGCAAAATGCTTTCTGTCTCAGAAATTTCCCGTTCTAAATTTGTGATTGACTCGTTTAGAGTTTCTGCATTTTGTGTATACGCCGTTGCCAACGACTTCAGTTGACTCAAATATGCGGATAACTCATGGCAATTTCGAAGTAAGATATCGTAATCAGCCTAAAAAATGATTCTTTACATACATGAGCATAGTAGACGTATGATACCAGAGTTAGTTCGTCCTATCGAAATAAATGTGTTTGAAAAATCAGAAACGATTTTCTTTGACAAAATTTTTTTTTTTCTTTTGCCTGTACTTACCTGTAATCTAGAGATCGTACCAGTCAATTCATGCGCATCTATAGACGGGAACTGAGCACTGGGATACTGTAAACGCATTTCAATCACATAACCGTCAATTTCGGATTGTATACGTACAGAAAGCGCACAGATGTCTCTCAAACGTTCTTTTGCGGTTATCACTTCATCCAATATTCCCTAGATATACAATGGATTCAGCAGAAACAGCTTTGATTTATATTGTTTTAGAACTAGCTAACATCTTTGAGTGGTCACACGCCATCCCTGTTTGAAACATAAGCAGAAAAATGACTGTTGACGAACTATTAAATTTAGCCTAACAATTAAATTACCGGTGGACTATTAATTCATTCAATCAAATCAAATTTACTTTAACTTTTTGGCGTGACCCTTGAAGTACTTGTGGGTCACCACTTTCCGCTCTGATAATTGTCAATTCTCTGGCTTTTTCATTCAGAAATGAATGCAGCAAGCTCGACTCATTTGAAAATTCCAGCAGCAGTTTTGTCAAGGCATTTAATCTTAACGAAAACAGTTAAAGATTCATTTACTTAAAACTGCTGCAAAATGTTAAAAATAGGAAATGGTTAACGCAGAAAGGATTCCGATATATATTTACATCATCTGATTTGAACTAATTTTCAAAGAGGCAAATTCATGGCCTTATTGTATATTCGGATTCATGATTTCATCCGGGAAGCTTAGCAATCTAATATCTAAACTGCTTGTTATTTGAATAGTATTATTTGTAAATTTAATTGCCTTGGTAAAATGACATCGGTATGCTGCAGAAGTTGATTGTAGTTTGTTTCAAGTTTATTCCGATGCTCTTTAAGACTATGAAATTGATCCGGTGTGAGAAATTCGGCGCCTTCCGCACACAAACGATCTGCTTCCCCGATACTTTCTTGTACTTTGGATGCATATGTCATTAACTCAGTTCTCATTTCCTTAAAAAACATATATAAAATACCTCGTTACAAAGTTAATCATGAGCTGATATTGAATTCCCTTATCTAGGAAATAACGTCTACATATCTGGTGGAGTGAGAGACCATATATCTGATGGAAGTGAATAAGTACCTGCCATAAATACCTTGTCAGCAATCACATAAACTATTTTAATAGATGGAAACTCTATTGCTGACTTAAAGTTGCGGAAACCTGCATTCGATCGAAAATTGACGATGTATCCTCCGACGAAGTAACAAGCCAGAAACCTTCCGAAATTGTTGTACTTATCGTACCAAATGCATTCAGAATTTCTGATATTTTTAGTTGCCTTTCAGTGCATTCATTATGCAAATCTTCCTGCAAATTACTACTGTTAGAAAATCACTCGTCACTTATTAAATTGACAATTTTTCTAAACTCTCAATCACTAAATAACACCAATAATTCAACTCTTTCCTACCCTACATCCTTTAATTATTAGGATTGTTCCAAAACCGAGACGTACAAGATGATGTGATATTTCCAAACTTTGCAGTGGAAAAAAAAAAACGGTTAGTTTAGTATCTACAGCAATGAATTTTGTGCAGCTAATTATTTCAGTTTTTCAAGCATTCAAATCGGATAATAATGACGTTTTCCAGAACCAACCGTAAGCAATGGTAGATGTAACGATGTGAACATCATTGCCTTTTCACACAAAAGTTGCAGCGGAGATAAAGATTTCTATTAGCGAAAAAAATCTTATTTTCACAAATGTTTTGCAAAAGGGATGAAATACGCTAAATCCTGCTTTCAGTTCAAAACTGACTGATTTTAAGATATGCTCACAGTTCTACCATAACATGATGAAAATATTTTATCTATTGCTCCAATAAACAAGTGCTCCGCACCCAGCAGAGCGTTCTGCAATTCTTTCAGTATTCATTTCACTTCTTCACTTATATCTCGACTAAATTTACGCAGCTTACCTCAAGTTAGGGCATAAAGAGAAAATTTAATTAGTTGCACTTTTCTTCCAATTTATGAGCAAAGTCACGACCCGAACTCTAACTTCCCCATCAATTAACTCCTGATAAATCTGCTGAAACTTCTCTTCAGTCTTAGCAATCTAAAAAAAATGGAAGCTGAAAAATGACCAAATGGACGAGAAACTGCACAGCCCAGAATAAAAATTCATGATAAACTCTTTTCTCAACAGTTACCGTCATTTAAACAAATTTCGATAATTTTATATTAGAAAAAATTAACAGTCCCTGAACATCTTCCAATATAAACCCTTAAGGTAGATTTTTTTTAACGCTTCTGAAGTGTGATAATCTGAAGACGGATTGGGAAGTGGTTAAGGATGAACTGATACCCTGATAAAAGCTTCATGCAACAGGTCCCTAACATTAATGCACTTTTTTTTACAATATGCATAATTAATAAGTGACAGGTAAACCCCGCCAACACTAAAACTATTAATTCCATCCCTCAACTCCACTTCTGAACAAATAGGAAATGACTTCGATGGTCGAGTCTTTGTCTTTGTCTTCGATATTTGTTAGCAACAAGAACTTGAGACACCAACCGATTCTTCATATTATTTTAAATCCTTCAAAATTACAACAATGTAGTGTAGGTTAATTTGGCCAAATAAAAAAAAGCTAACTGGTTAGCTGGTACGAATTATGAAATACTCTCAAATTATGTATTCCGATAAAACTATATTTTCTTTACAGGTAAGAAATCCGAGGAGTTCTGCGCATATCTGACAACTACCATCCAATAGCTGCAATGAGCTCCTATTCCTACTTTGACATATTTCGTAAAATTTCATAATCGAGGAAAAATCATTAACGTATCTCAGTGAACTGAAAACACTAGCGTAATTCTACTACTTCATTTCAGAATTCAAAGAATGATCTTAAATTATTCACCAATCCTTGAAATCCCTCAGAAAATCGAGAGTTAGTTCAAACGCTCTACATTGCCAACTTATTTGCTATTATGTTGAAATAATTTTAAAAACGATTTCATCGGCAGTGCATGAAACTTTGACTTTTGTAGACTTAGATGTAGCACTATTCCAACAAAAAGGAGTAAAAATAAATTTCTGTGCTAAAATTCTCAAAATTGTGCAGTCGTCGTCATCATTTTCCCATTGGGGTTTCAAACCACACTTCACATGCTATTGATGATATATTTTGCACTAAAAATTTATATACAATAAGAAATCTTGAAAAAAAAGAGATATTACAAAATCGATTTTAGTTAGAAGAAAAATGACAACATAAATGATGAACGCAAAAGTGAGTGTTTCTAAATGCGAAGAATCTCAGAATTTCATTTCGAAAGCGCATGAATTGATGGTATGAAATTAACTGATGCGAGAAAGGGAGATGAGATGGATTACCCATCACTCAATCCAATCATTCAGATCAAAGTTCAGTAACTGCGGTAGTTACTCATTTTGTTACTTATAAATGACCATTATATTTTTTTATTAAAAATGAAGGAGCAATGAAAGAGTGGTAATGTTCAAAAATGTTGGCAGTTAGTAATTCTTGTTCCCATTGTTTCATGTGGGAAAAACATAACAAAATGTTATGAATTGAAGAGTAGCAAATGACTGAATTCATAAAGAAAAAGAACCGTAATATTTGGATGAATGTTTCAGATTAATGGAAACGACACTCTCAATGATAGTATGCTTTCATATTTAAACTGCATTCCTTAACTTGGTTCGTCTGAAAAAGAACTGAAATATAACACCACCTATTTCCCTAGCTAATGAGACAACAGTGATTTCAAATCAACCAAATTAAATGGTAATATGCTTTTCGAGGTTAAAATTTTAATCTATGTGCAAACTATTTTTCTACTCTGGTAAACCTATGGGAAGCACAACGATTCGAAATTAGGAAAATCCAAACTACAGCAGCTCCATCGTCATAAAAAAACATAAATTCAATAGAAAGCATTACAGAATGCCGAAAACGTATAAATGTGATAATTAGAGTACATGACATGAACGATGTTTCACACAGCCAACTGTTGAAAGATATCTATCAAAAATGAATCAGCGAAAAATTTATGCAAAGGTCTTGCAGTGTTTTGATTCAGTTAAAAAATGTGATCATTATTTCCCATACTAAATTCTGAAAAAAAAGTTAAAGTGGAAGCAAAATTATGTATTTAAGCAAGAAGACAAATTATGTATTTAAACAAGAAGTATTGAAAAAGCAAAAGACAGCGCACAAAAATAACAATAAAACTAGGTAATTAATTACTGAGTGAACACATCGGAAGTTCGCATTGTTGTGGATGATGTCGATGACGTATAGGTTGTGTATGGCGCAAGTGGATCAGTAGTTTGCCGTAATTCAGATGGTTGGCCGCGCCAACTGACAGTCTTCGTGTAAATTTTAACTCCAGATTCTGAAGGGCTAACACTAACAGATTCAATTAATGGTGTTTGTCCCAGCTCCTCAACAGAAATATTCAATGTTTCCATCATTTGTTTGGCTGCATCAGGAGTCATCATTTTCATATGGACTGCTCGCGGAATTGAGTACCGCCGGCCACTAACTGGATGAACAATATCACCAGTGATAACATCTAGCAGGCCACTTTCCGTCGCCTCACGGACCGAAACTCGTGAACTACCTTCTGGATGTTCGATGACTTTTTCTTCAACATCAAAACCACGTCCTCGGAGATTATCTAAAAACTCGTGCTGTAAATCAGCCATAGCTTGAGGATCATCAATCAGGCTCTTTCCTCTACTTCCTCGTGATGCTTCTGAGACGGATCTGACTCGACGTGAGAGACCAGGTTCAGAACGATGAGGTGATGAAAGCTTTCCGATCATTATCTCCTCTCTATAGCGTGGTGTGCCACTTCCAATTTTCCGTTCGTCCACTGAATCCAGTTTAAACCTATAACCTTCAGCATCACGACGTTTCACAGCTTCTGTGACCGCTTGAGCAGCTTGCATAGGAGATGAAATCAAGGCGATCAGACCTTTTGCTACGGCATCCTTAAGTGTAATTTTGACTCCCGTACGTGTATGGATATATCTGCCATCTGAATCGATAAGTCCCTGATTCAGTGCTTCTTTTATCGTCATTGTATGGCTGGATTCCAGATCGTGCAACAACGAATCGCCGTCAATAACATCACGATCAACAGCAGATTTGAAAGTCAAATAGAGACCCGATTTTTTATCCCTTATTCGCCCGGAAATCTCGTCGAATTCTTCCGTGAACAATATATTTGCCAGATTTCGATCATCTGAACCTTCCTGAGCTTCAACATTACCGGTATCAATGTATCCTTCCTCAATTGCATGATTAATCGACATCTGTTTTCCCGAATCAGAATCAGTAAATCGATTTTGCGCAACATCAATCATACCTTTGCTTAACGCTTCCGCGAATGTCATTTTATCAATACGTTTCAATTTCTCACCAATGAATAGTGGTATTTTACCTTCTGCGGTTGCGCGGGAAACAGGCATAATAATTTGTTCATCAAATTGAATAGTCTTGTTTCGAGGATCCACTAATTTGTTCTGAACGGCTTCAATCAGATTAAGTTTTCTTTTTGTACGGTAATCCAACAGAAAAGGTTCTGTGATGGCTTTGTAAGTTTCAGTATCAATCAAGCCTTTATTAGAAGCATCTTTCAGAGTTATTGTCTCTGCTGTAATGATATTTGAATATTGGCCTGTACTCACATCAATAAGACCTTCGGTCAGAGCTGTTAACACTGGCACTCCATATCCTTTTGTTGGATCATACACTCCTTCCATTGTAAGGCTTGTATATACCGGTTTCATGATATCTAACCAGGCTAATTTCTCATTCGTGAACGGATTCTTTACTTCACCGGTTTTCGGATTTATGATACCCAGTTCTATGGCTCTTTGTACTGATATCCTTTCTCCATTTGCTGGATGAGATACACCCTTTGGTAATGTTTCCGACAAGGTGACATCCACAAGACCCATATTTGCTGCTTGTGCCAGTGTTAAAGCATCACCTGTCTTTGGATTAAGGTAAGTTAAACTTTTTAAATCCACTAACTTGGCTCGTACCGCATCTTCCAAGCTTAACTTTTCACCGCGAGCATCGACCACCCCCCTCGTGACAGCATTTTGAATGTTCGATCTGAAAACCGAGTATGTCTTGGTCATCTGCTTTCCTTTTTGTCAATGCGTGCAATACCAATTCGCTGAGCATCTTGCAGTGACATGACACGACCATTTCTTTTATCTCTTATCTTATCAATACCAACAAATTCAGCATGCGGTTCCAACTGAATAGACTGCACTTGTGCGGTACTTTTTACGACAGTCTTGGCCTCAGTCATGTAGGGATCACCATGCAGTTGGATTGTAAATTTCATTCCAGATGAAGGATCAATGTACTCACCTCTCTCTACGCCACCTTCTCCACGCACAACCTTTACCACTACCTGTTTTCCACCACCCAAGTCAACTATCTCCTGACGTCCTGGACCTAAAGCACGTTGCTCCATAACAGCAACTGCTGACTTCTTAACAGGTTCTGGCGCATAAGGAGTAAGTTGAAGTTTCCGTTCTACTAGGCGTGCTGATTGAGGCTTCGGTGGAGTATACGCTCTTGAACCATAGCCAGTTAAGACACCACTAGTAAGAGCCTGAGGAAAGGTCATTACTTCGGTCATGTTTTTCGTGTAAACTATGCCTTTGACAGGATCAATAACTTTGTTCTCAATCGCTACGCTATAAGGCAATTCTTCACCTGTTAGTGGATCACGGAAAATGATACTTTGGCTATCGATAAGTTTAGCTGCAATCGCATCCTCAACTTTAACACTACCTCCACCTGGTGTCGTCAGTCGACCTGTAGACAAATCAAGCTTTCCAGATACCAAAGCTCCTTCCAGACTGTCGGGCAAACCTCTGCTTTTTAAAAAACCCTGCGAACGCGCTGTTTTTAGGTCAATAAATTTCCCTGTTTCTGTATCCAACAACGTTCCCTCCGTATCATTAATAATGTTTTCATCTATAGCTTCTAAAAGTGAAAGTTCACGCATTCTACGTTTATCAAGTACGGTTGTGCTATATGGATTGAATAATCCTTTGATTATTGACTCTTTCAAAGACATTTGCTTTTGCGTCTGCGGATCTGTAAACATACCGCTCTGCGCACTGTACCAATCCGAATCCAGCGCATTCACTAACGTTTGCTCCGCATATTCTGCGGTCTCACCAAATAATGCTTCCTTTTTCGATGATTCACTTCGCTTTTGTATTTTATAAGTGGTATGAATTGCATCAGAAGCATTTTCTGGTACACCACCGGTTGGAAAAACACGGTGCTGTAACGCCGCTTGAGCCAAAGAATATCGTTTGTTTTCCCGTTTATCCAAATAATAATGATCTTTCTCATCGATAACACCCCATTTTTCAGCCTCCTCAAATGACATTTCACGTGCAGTCAAAGTATCGAAGACACGTAGATCCTCTCGGCTGATTTTACCAAAAGCAAGAGCTGCATCAAGGGTAAGCCGCTCTCCAGTAACATGATCAACCAGTTCTCCTCTACCTGAATCAAATGTCCAAGACTGCTCTGTTTCTTCCACAGTTGGAGTCCCAATTGGACGAAAACTTATGACTGCCTCAGAACCTGGTGAAAACTGTATCACCTTCTTTTTAGAATTTCCTAAGCCAACTGGTGCCTCAGCCTCCACCAGCACTATCTTGTTATTAATCAACGTTTCGAAATTGATCATTTGACCATCGCGTTCCATACAACCGTTTTTATCGATTGTTTTCTTATTCATTGCTTCGATAATAGGAATATGATTGCCACTGGATGGATCTACGACAGTAATGCTTTTACTGTCGAGGACACCTAATTGAAATGCCTCTTGCAGAGTTAGTGAACGACTCAAATTTGGTAGGGAAACAGTTCCTGTCCTAAGATTAACATAATCTTTACGTTCAGCCTCCAAAACATGATAACCATCAGCGGGTATCTCGAACGAATCCTTACTGCCCGTTACTGCACGATAAACAGACACACCGCCTGGACCTCCCAGTGCTGTTGTTTCTGTTTTTCTCACTTTCCTAACAGTTGTAACAGTTTCTTCAACATTTTTATCTGGATAAAACTTCGGCGCTAATTGCTGTGCAGTTTCAGCCACAGATTCGGTTATTTTCTCTTCCACAGTAGGACCAGCACCTGCTCTGGACGGAACTATCCATTCATCAGACGGGTGAATTAACCCCTGACTTAATGCTTCTTCGAAACTCATCTCAGTATCGCCTTGCCGGAAACGATGAGTGCGCGAATCGACTAAACCTTGCCTCATGGCTTCCGCCAGTGTTACCTTCACTTCGTTGGTAGTGGTGTCTTCTCTTTGACCCGGCCGTCTAATTCGCCTCTTATGATCAATTTTTTTGATTGGTGTTACCAAAGAAGGATGGATATCAAGCATCGCCGACAACTGCAAGGCTCCTTTAAGTGTTAACAATCCATCATCATATGCTTGCTTCGGGGATAGCTCCCTATTCGTCCGTTTGTCAACATAAATACCTTTTTGCGGATCAATGAATCCGTTTGCTACAGCATGAATCACCGTCATATCCTGCTGCTTCGGACCATTTCTGATACCCAGCAATGTAGTTAAGAGCTCAAAAAGCATAGGATCTAATAAATCTTTGTCCATACAATCGGTTATAAGAAAACTTTCATTTGTAGCAAGGTCTATAACCCTTTCAGCTTGCAGTATGATTACACCGCGATCTACAGCTTCATTAAAAGTTAGATTTTCTCCTGTCTTCGTATTCTTGATACCCTTCACATTAAAAATAGAATGTCGTACACGTTTTATCAGTAACCCGTCACTGACTGCCTCGTTCACAGAAAAAACTTTTTGCTGCTTCTGAAGCATAATTCTGCCATCAGGTTCCAACAGTCCTCGTTCCAAAGCTTCTGCGATGGAAATCACATCTTTTTCATCAGGATCTACGATATGACGTACATCCGGATCCAATAAACCAACAGCAATTGCTTCTAACAATGTGAAGCGACTCTTAGTGCCTCCATCTATGAATTTATTTGTTGAATCGATCAAGTCTTTTTGACTGATTTCTGTAAGCGTCAGAGGTTTCTGTATGAGATCTCTTAAAAAAGCTTCTTGAAGCGTAAGAGTCTGACTTTTCAGTAAATCATTAAAATTACCTTGACGGGTGTTCACTGCATTGCGTACAATTGCTTCGCCTAATGTTATACGTCGATTTTCATCCGTTTTCACTATTTCTGGAACATGCAAATTTAGGAGTGCATACTGTTTCGAAACAGCTTCGCGTAAGGTAATTTTTTCGCCACTATGTTTGTCCACAAATTCACCGGTGGACCCATCAATTAGGCCCGTTTCAAGACAGTCAGAGAGGCTGGTAGCAATCATCGTATGCGGATGGCATCCGCCAATCTGAATATATCCGTTATATAGCGCATCTTTGAGTGGCATTGTCTCTCTCGTATACTTTCCGGTAAAGTGGCCCGTCTCCTTATTTACTACCCCTTGTTCAATAGCACTTTCTAGTGACAAAGGTGGCAGCTTCAACACGCCCATTTTAACCAGTCGATGTTGTGTGTCAAGTGTTATTATTCCTCGTGAGATACAATCGTACATTGGCAGAATATCACCTGTTTCAATATCTCGCAGTTGACGGATATCCGGATCATACAAGCCGATCTGGATAGCCTCTAACAGAGATAAACTTTCACCAGTTTCTGGATGACGTACACCATAATGAGTGTTAAGGACTTCATGGAAACCACCATCAATGTATCCTAATTCCGCAGCTTTCTCCAGACTAATTCTAGCACCCGAAACAATATCGTAGAATTCCCCTCCACCGGAATGTAAATCTAGCAGTCCTTGGCGTATGGCCTCAACAAAAGTTAAAATTTCGCCAGTTTGCTTGTGCAAAATGCCTTCCATTTCGTAAAATTGCGTCTTGGTAATTGTTTCTTCTTGATACATCTGCATTTCGTCTTCATGCTCGGCTATTGTTGCTCTCTCCGGAACATCCCGACTCTCTTCAAATTCTTCCAGTTCACCACCCTCGGATACAATTGCCTGTTGCATGCCATGACTCAGGTTAGGCATCTGAAACAAATTATCGGTTAATCGACTAAGTGTTGTTTCTTAGAATGAGTGCTGGGTTGTGTGACAGCTCGGAAGTAACTGAGTGAAGCACTTCGTAAAAATCAACTGAAAATCATTTCGTTGACAAACAGTCGAAGTTGTGTTCCAACTTGCTACATACAATCCCAAAATACAGAAACAGAGATTAACGATTTGGATACAAATAAATGAGAGCCTACTTCTGGTCGTCTTTGTTCTTTCTCACGATATCGCCGTTTCTCTTCCTCACGTAAACGCCACTCATCCTCCTCCTGCCGACGACGGTCTTCTGCACGTCGGCGCTCATCATCCAACCTCCTCCTTTCACGTTCTCTTTTTGCTTCATCGTCTCGACGACGACGCTCTTCCTCTTCTTTCTCACGACGTCTTCGATCTCTGTCTTCTTTTCTTTTCCTTTCCCGCTCCGCATCTTCCATTTCTCGTCTCCTCGCATCCTCTTCTGCTTTTCGTCTAGCTGCATCTTCCGCAGCTCTACGTTTAGCATCCTCCTCCATTCTTCGCCGTGCTTCATCTTCCGCTCTTCGACGTGCATCCTCTGCCGCCTCGCGTTCACGGCGTAAACGATCAGCTTCTTCCGCTCTTCGACGTGCATCCTCTGCTGCTTCACGTTCACGGCGTAAACGATCAGCTTCTTCTGCTGCTCGACGTGCGTCCTCAGCAGCTTTACGTTGCTTCCGGAGGCGATCAGCATCCTCCAATGCTTTCAATCGAGCTGCCTCAAACTGGCGACGTTTTTCTTCCTCTTCAGCTCGTCTTCGTTCGTCCTCTTCCTACAACAAATGGAAGACATCTGCGTAGCAGCAGGAAGACGGATGGATGTATGTGTTGCGCAAAGTAGAGGTTATATGTCAAGTAATGCTATCTTTTAATTGCAACACTTTAGTGCGTGCCTGCAAGTGAATGAGCGATATGGGACAACAACATGACGAACGTCGGAAGCCAAAACCAACCGATCTAAAAAATAGTACCTCAGTGTGAGAAAAGTAAGCAAAAGAAGCAAGAAATAGGAGCAAAAATGCACGCAACTAAAAGGCAACAGTGACAACTGCAACAGCGCATAAAAAACGAAAGGTTTGTGAAGTGCAGTCTGAAATACCCAATAAAATAGTAATTTTATTGTGCAGTAGCACAATAATCGTAAAAATTCCCTTGATTTCTTCTTTTAAAATTCACAAAATTCTAGGTTGTTTCGTTCTTCGATACGTCTTCCACCTGCGTAATTGTTGGGTATCTAAAATGTTGCTCAAAGCATGCATACGATTTGGAAAAGTCAATTTAGTGTTAGTATATAAAGTTGTATACGAATTCAAAATTGCACTTTCCTCATTCTGGAAAAGCTCACAAATTGTTTAACCACAACTTTTGACGACAAATTTTTTCGGTTTCAGCCTAGAAGTGGTAACAACAAGCTGAAGGAATTTAACCAGAAAACCGTATTACGAGAAGGTAACAAGCATTTCTGAATAAAAATAAAGTCTGCATTTTTCTAACTTGGAAATGGCTTCTTGGGAAAAGTGAAATTTAGACAGTGAATTTGTTGTTATGCCATTAACATCTACGTAATACCAAATTTAATAGTCAGATCATCAGAATGTCAGATCATCGAGAACAATACTTTGATCTTAAACTACAAATCAATCGTATACCCTGCAAATTCGGGAAAAATTGTGCCGATGCGGAATTTCGGATCAATTAATGCTTTTAACACTTGCTACTCTGCTGCTGCTGATGTTAACAAGGGAAGCTAGCTAAAAAAGTGTCAATGAATGGCCAAACAAAGCCAAGAGAAGTAGAACAAATGGAAATAAGAAAGAATGTTGGAAGCCGCTAGGAACTATGACAGTGTTAAAAAAAGTAGTGAAAATAAATGCTATAACATGTAAGCATGTGTCGGCGCGCAGTTGGTTACAACTTTGTTGAAATCGGTTGGTTTCGAAATTTCAAATTTTTGGAATGCCATTTAATTTCTGGAATTATTTCGTGTCAGTAGCATCATTAAGTGATGCCATGACTCACTTCACTGCAGTAACATATAAGTATTCGATCGACTGAAAGCGCAATCATCCCGCCGGGATTATGCAGTCTGAGATTCATAAAAATAACATTTAATAATCTTTTGTTTTTGATTCTCAAAAATCTTAATTTCCTGTGCAGTTATTTCCCAACAAAAAACTTAGCGCTTTGCCATTTCATTATAAAAAGGTTCAAAAAAAAAAGTATTGCCGGTAAGAAGGTTCCTTCCAAAAGCTCATACTCCATCAAGGCGTTGTGTTTAATGTATGTTTTGTTGTTGAAAAAAGTCAACTTCTTTTGATGAATAAGCTCCAAAACGTTAAAAAATTACTAACCTGTTTTTTTCGTTTCCAATTCTGGATTAGTACTTGCATTATGTTGCGACGTTCAAGTATTAGTGAGCTTAGCTGAGCAAATCGCCTATTTAGATGTTCTAATTCTTCTGTTACTTGCTGGACCCCATTCTTCGGCTGTGGTTTTGAACGATGGAAGCTATTCCGGATGTCCGGACCGTGAGTGTTGATAACATTTTCCATATATTGCACCATACGACTGTCGTAACCCTATAAGTTAACAGGACTTTCATCTTGAAAAACGTGACACAATCTTGCGTCTAAAGGACCTACCGAATTTTCTCCCGTAATTTAGGTGAGAAACCTCTACTGGGTTCGGCAATCTCGGATGGAAATTAATTATCTGAATGAATGATCAAAATAAAAATTGATGTAAAAATAATCAAGTATCGTTCATCAGTGGAAATGATACAATTCAAAATCAGTTAAAACTAATTGCGATTAAAGAAACCTTTGCTTCACGAATGAATTTTCCACCTTCACGGTTCACATTTTCTACTGCCTCAGTACGTTCCTGTAACTGAGAATATTCGGCAATAAGTAGATCCAATTGTTGTTGATACTGCTCCGGAAGAAGTTCTTCAGGTTTGCGCAAACTATAAACTTTATTTCGTATCCCATTGTTTGAAACAGAAATTTTTGGATAAATGTGAAAGTGATGGAAAAGAATCTGAAACCATCCGACGACTTCCTCCTATTGTCGAAATTTCATAGATTTGTCGAGAAATTTGTAAAATCATGAGGAAGAACTCTAATAGAAAAGGTGAAGAAATTGAGAACACTAATTATTTTTCCAATCTTTAAATATCAGTTTTTTTCCATCATAAGGCTACAACAACAGAAAGTATTGAAAGTACAAGACCGCAATCTATCAGAACAACAATAATATATTCCAAAAAGTTTTCAAGAACAGAGTAGACCTATTAATGGTCGCTTCGACATTATCAAGCCATCTGATTTCGTTTTCATATTCGGTACGGTAAATCATTTGAGTTTGCAGAGCATGTTCAGCAGTTTTTAAACGATCGACCACCTGCGAACAAACGTTTTCCCACCGAACAGTTGATGTTTGCACTTCGTCTTCCAGTCGATCAACATCTGGATGACTACAAATAATTGACCCTTTTTATTTCGCAGTATCAAAATTTGTAATTTCTCATTGGAGTTACAAAACAGTTATTACAAAGTGACTAAACCAAATTTTTATTATGATGACGAAATAGCACTGCCCACAATACAATTCTGCTTCTTAACGTAACGATCGGTTGACGCCATACTGGACATCACAAACATTTTCCCACTACGTTTCCAATTCATATACAATCCCTTAAAATTTACTTAGGCGATTGACGAGTTCGTGAAATGTGCTGACGCAGAAGAGCAATATTACGATTGAGAGCATCAACGATTGTCTGTTGTTGTTGCAGCACCATATTGAACTCAAGCAACTGCGAGTGAACGCCTCGCAGTTTATCCAAAGAGGCTGGCATATCATCAAATGAACTAAGCATGATTTCATGCTGTCGTACAATATCAGTCACCTACAAAAACTGTTCACATCATAAACCAGTAAACTTTAGTAAGTCTTGACTTATACTTTAGAAAAACTTTCCCTGTCACATATAACGATCTACGACTACAAGAATAAATTGCGATCATATGTTGGATTATTTCCATAACCTTTCGTCGGAAGAGCCAAATAATATACATAAATACGTAGTAAAATGCCCTTCAATTAAGTTCAAATCACGTATATTACTGATATTTATATTTATATTACTGATATTTATTTATTTTTATTGATCTATGAAACGAGATAATCAGCTGTAATATGTGTTAGCTAAAGAAAAATGGAGGTCAACTGTAACAATAGTGACATACGGTGGTTAGAACAAAAACAGAATGTATAAAACCATACGAATCTCAGGCTTAGTTCAGTTCAGATTCCAAACATTTACTCATTTAGGTCAACCAAAGTGAGTGACCGAGAGCAGCGACCGACGATCTCTTATACGGAAAGAAATTGACGAAGTATTCAAAAATACGAAAATACTAGTTGTACAGTACCTAGCTAACAATATTTATCATAAATAGTCAAATATACTCCAAATATTTTCTTGAAAAAAAGTGACAAATTTGTAATTTTAACAATACCATTATACTTATTCATTACTAAGGATCTATCCTTTTTTTTCGGTGGGAAATTTCTGAAAATTTAAAATTGTTATCAGCATCTCAACAATAAGATTAGAAGCTAAGTAAGAGTGAATCACCTAACAGGATTGGTGAACATCAACAACAGAACCAATTAAACTATGAGCATTAAAAAAACATTGGATTGCCCAAGTTCTCGTATTGTATTTTTAAGTGGAATGTGAACACAATAATGAAGAATGAGAACAAGAATTATCCAACAATTACCTCAACGAGTCCATTTAGCGCAGCTTCCAAAGATTTTAATCGTTCAACATACATCCTTGACAGTTCCCATAAATCCTCCCAACGATCACTCAGATGATCGAAACTAGCTCGTTGTGATGGTGTTGGTTCAGGAATTTGCCGAAAAAGCTCATTCACAGTTGATACATCAACATCTAGTGCTTGCAATCCATCTTCGAAATCCTTATGTCCAGTGGTCAGCTTTTCAAGCTCCTCTCGTGATCTTGGAATGTTCTGTAATGAATTTTTTAAATAAAAGTGAAGTGCCATAAATATAGTAAATTTCAATCCCTTTGAGTTGATGTCATTATTGAACATTTTTCACGACGACTCAAATTGGTACCTGCATAACTCGATCGTTCAGATTCCGATATGCTTTATCCAGTTTACCAAGCAACTCCGCAATTTTCGCATCAAACTGAGCTCCAACTTCGGGCTCTGTAATATGCTAATTACAGAATGGCAGAGCGACATGCTATTTAGTTTATTAAGGGCATAACAGGTCCAAACAGTTCTGAATTTGTAAAATCAATAGTACCCTTGGGACGATTCATCTGATTTAGGAGATCGTAGAAATGTTCATTAGTTAGTTTCAGTTCTTCCTTAAGTCGCATCGCCAACGGATCGTTCTGTTCCAACTCGGAGAATAGTTTGTGCGCATCATCATTCAAAGCTTTGATGATCGCATCTCTCTCCTCTGGAGTCATTGAAACAAAAGTACTCAGATTCCAGTTACTAAAAATCAGAGATTTCAGATCACAAACAGGTACATGATGCAGTGACTACCCTCATCCTTATAAAATTTCGGTCAGTCCTCATAAAACAAAGATCTTTCTTCAAAAGTATTTTAGCAACGGGAAATATTGTATGCCAAGCATTTTTACTATTTAAAACAAGATTTTCCATAATTTCATTTTTTATATATTTATGAATTATGCGAAGTATATATTTACCGCAATTTTTTGTATAACTATGAATTGTACGAAGTATATATTACCGTATCTGAGCCATTGTATTTAGCACCATGTTGTATCGTACCATTCGATGTTTTTGACCCCAAAGTCGGCGTAACTTCTCCAAACTTCCATGTAATCGATTAAGATATGTGGTAATGCGAGCATCTGGCGGTAAAATACGGAACACCACAGATGGTACCAAAACTTCTGTACCACCTGGGCCATTAACATTCCAATGTATCAAATCCGAATTATCGGTCAACATACATTCATCGCCTAAATAACAAAATGTTGTCGCCAAACAAGAACATACTATCACTTGATTAGAAAGGAAAGCTCTACAAAAGCACTGATATAATCATTATGGAAGTGAATACTTAACTAAGGTATTCGAAATCGACATAATCGATAATCAAAGAGCATATAAGGCAAAACACGATGAGACGCGCAACATCATGGGCATCACAGAAGCTAGGAGGAATTCACGGAAATGAAATATTTCATTAGGAAAGACGTTTGAATAAAAGCGAAATTCCTCACCTTCTCTAATTGTAATATCTTTATTGGTGTAATCGGCTAAAGCAACAACCGAGATCGGTCTTTGAATTCGTTCACCTCTTTGCCATAGGGGTGAAATCTGGGAACTTCGTTCGGTAAGTGTCATCAAAATACTATGATATTTTTTGATTAATTCACTGATTTCATCCAATTCGCGCAACATTTGTTCACCTTCTTCCAGTGAAAATTCGCTTTTATTGTATTTCCTCCTCAGCATTTCAGAGTGCTTAATCATCCATTCTTCCGCAGCATTCGCATCTTCCATGAACTGCAAAACAGTATTTAAGATTCTGAGTTCTTAACTTTCAGGAACCGGTCTTCCGTTGAACGTCTTTTTTAGTGCTCTGGAATGCATACCATAAATGCGTGAAGATGTAAATGAGATTCAGTATTAAAATCACTTTAAAAAACAGCAAACAATAAGACTGACAGTCGCTTCCGTGCTTGAAGCAAAGAAATTGAAATTTATTTCGTTTTTATTAAATATTATATTCATTTCGAGATTGCTGACATCTCATCAAAATTCAACAGTTTTTTAAGACTTTGAAACAATTCATGGAATGTTTGCAAAAAAAGAACTGCTAAACTCATCACTGCTCTTTTACCTCAGTCATTAAATGTCTATTAAACTAATGATCATTAATAGGGTCACTTGAACTGTCGGAAATTCAATACAAATGCTCTGATGCTACAAATTTGTACGTCTGATATGCACAACACCTTTACGAGGAGAGTTTATGTTAGTAACCATAGCCGCATTTATCCATTTACTTACCAATAAGAAATGAATGAAATATTTTTGCAACAAGTATGAGTTTACAAAAGTTCGGAAGAAATTAATTAATATAAAGAAAACAGTTAAAAATTAAATGATTTTATTTCTAAGTATGGTAATTAAATTTGAAGTTAAATTTTGCTATGAAAGATCGAAAAAGGTAATAGGAACAGAAAGGAGTATGAGTTTAAAATCTACAATGGCACTTCCAATTTTATAAGCATATTTTTTCCTGACTTTGTTTCTGGGTCAAACAATGCCATTAGCGATAGAAAAGAACTTCCAAAATGTTTTACTGCATTTGTGTATACGTACTCTTATATATATATCTTTAAAAGTATGTGGAATCATACCGAATTAAGGTTGAGTGCATCGCGCAAATGTTGTTCAAGACATTTCGATAGTGCTAGCAACCAATCCCACTTTCGTTGCATTGCATTCAGATAAAATTCAATTACATGGATAGCTGGATGACCTTGATTTAGAAGGGCTGCGCCTTTGTTGTGTACGTCGTTGAAACGTGTCTCTCGAAGTTCGATTTCATGAAGAAGCTAGAAAAAGAATGAAAAGGATTTCTCGAGTATCTTGAAATGGAAAGAATTATTGAATAGAACGATTTGTATGGGAAACCTAATTTTCTAGAAGTATAAAAGTCAAAATACTTGTTTGTAATAATTCTGCAGCATCGGTAAATCAAGCTGTTTGATATCGGACCAATTTCTAGAAATTTCAATATCTTCCCTTTCGCTGATCCATACAATTTCGTGCTGTGCTCCACGGATAAAAGCGATTAAAGTATCCAAATCAAGCATACGTCCAGCTGACAAATCCCGCAACTGCTGATATTCGCTTTCCAATATACTAAGTAATTCGCAGTACTCATGGGTATCTTCCGCAGATATCTCTGCCTGGAAATAGAATTCTGCAAAACTGAACATTAACTTCCTTTCTGGCCAAACTGAACATTAACTTTTAGCTTCCAACTTTCTAGAAAAACTGTCGCTTATTTCTTTCTTATTTTTCAAATTCTCATTCGAATGGCATAAGCAAATTTATCGTCGAATTTTATATATTTTCTCCCATAATCTCACGTTTACTGCCCACTGTCCTTTCGCAATTCGTTATACATACTGTACTTTACTTTCGTTCCTAACAATGTCTTGAAAATGCGCCGCCTAGTCTCGATAATTTTTGGATGAAAGTCCCCAGCCTTTATGAGAGAACCAATTATGATTCCAAATTACCCGATAACTTTTACTGATCCAGAAGCTGATGGCGTTAAATAATCTTGGACTGAACTTATTAAATTCTTTAGATTTTTTTTTCTTTTTTGAAAAGCAATCAAATTTCTAGGAAGTTGACATATGCAAATACATGATATGCTTTGCTTATCGCAGTAGAATTTGATCCATAGAAAAACCCCTTGAAGGTGAGTTGGTGGGATGAAATAAACACCGATGACCTTCTCTTAGAGAAAAGAAGATAGGAGTGGAGGAGTGGATGCGGGGCATGAAAGAGAGAAGGAAGAAATTGTAGAAGGTCAATTAATGATTCCTTTTCGGACAGTGTGTAAAACGATAAAGTTTTTCAACAACTTCTGCTCGATGCCAAGGTCATTCCAATCCACATGTACTCATACCCAACTAAAATCAAAAGACTATCAATTCTTTCAGTTGAACTATCTACCGATGATGTCTACACGGATGGTGCACTACCAGTTGTATTATTTACTGTCCTATGCAGATCATGATCTAGCAGCTATTTAAGATAACCGTTGTTAGCTTGGATTAGACATATGTTAAAGGTCCACGTAGAATATGCTGTTAGGACGCAGATAAAGCAAGAATTTACAGGAGATTTAGGACGTTTCACCGAACCTTTAATTTTTTCCATTCACACAGCAAACAACCGTGTTACCTTTAGAAATTATGCTTCTAAAACCTTTCTATTTGCTGTGATGAGTGGAAAGTTACTCTATTTCTAGGATAAAAGCCAGTAATCCTCCATGCAACTTTCTACAATTTTTATCATGATCGTTTCACAATTTTCTGATTTCCGACCCCCCCCCCTTCCATAGATGATTTTTCATATATTCTGAAAAAAGAAACCAAATAACCTGTCTAGCGATACATTCATCAACATTCTGTCGAAAGTCCTGTATTTCGTGGTTGTCAACTTTATGTTCTTCAAACATGCTCTCCAGCTGCTCCAAATCTTCGACAAATTCCATCTCCGATAACTTCTCCTAAAATTATTGCCTTGAAATCTTTCTAGTGAGAAGAGAAATTCTCATCCAGAATATTAAATTTCCAAACTTGGCAGAACTTCAAAGATTTCTGATCCAGATACTCTGCTTTCTTTTCAGCATTTCCTCCCTCTTCTCATTATCGAGAATGCAATTTTGCGCTGATTATAAAATAGCTTACCAGCCGTGAACGAACCCACTGTATGCAATCTTCTACGCGTCCATACGTCGTACGACGTATCGATTCACGCCGTTGCTCATTCTCTCGCATCAGTTGTTCCGTTCGAATGCCAAGACGTGTCACAAATTGTGTACGTAATCTCGAAAGGTAAGCCTGACGACGCTGTTCTAATCCATATACCCTACAAGAACAACTGCATTCGGACAATAATAATCATTATTATTAATCAAAATAATAATAATACACCAAATTTTGGAGGATAGAAGTGGAAATTACTTTTGATAGTGATAAAAATACTTCCAACAATTTCCAGTTGTACTTCTCGACTTTTAATTATACTTAAAAGATTAAGGGCACTAGTTGTACTTCTCGACTTTTAATTATCCAGTTGTACTTCTCGACTTTTAATTATACTTAAAAGATTAGGGGGATGCCGACTTCTTCTATCAATATCTTCAGATGATACCGATGAAAAATCATCATGCTCTATGCAATTTGTGACTGTATGTTGAACTTGATCACGCAATGACGTTTTTCCGAGAAAAGTTTAGGATGCACTTCCTTTAATCCAATTTGCTCATCTAATGACTGAGTTACTTTTAAAAGTGAGAGACATACTGTTGATAATAATCATTTGCTTCGGGATGACGCAAACGTTTAAGTTGGTCTACATCCTCAAAAAATGAACTAATTGATGCTTCCAGTGCTACAAGATCATCAATAATTCCATCAATAAGGCGCTGCAAATCTACTGGTCGTGACGTATCAACTGCAATATTACGACGTTAAACAGTTTCAAATAGTAATTATAGAAAGTGCGAATTTAAATAATGAGTTGATAAGCCGAATCCGCAAATATCCCATTCGTTGACCAATTGATTAAAGACCTATTTTGTTTGATATAGAAATGGAAAGAAAAACTTGATTTTTAAGGTTTACAAAGTGAACATTTCTTTTCAATTCAAAAAAAAAGTCTGTCTGAAAAGCAACTTCGTGATTCAGCATCTTCAATTCTGTTCAAAATATAATCCAATTTTTCATTCGTTATTCCAATTCCACGCGCCAAGCGACTAATAATATCGGTTGTCGAACCCTGAAAATTTCAAGAATGGAAAATTTTCAACAATAGCCAACTTCATAGTCTGTCCGGAGGAATATCAGCAAAAAAAGCAATTAGATGGACTGCTGACTGGCTGTAGAGAATTCTGCTAAACACGTAAAACACATATGTGCTTCTGTTAAAAAAATTTAAAAACAGTCGCAACTGCACCATAAAATTTACGTAAACTGTTTATCAACTCACATCAAGGTAACTGATATTCTCAAAACTGAACGTCTAACGAATGGACAGTACAAAAATAAACCCTTTAACGCACAACAGTACTGTTCCTAGCTTTGGCGTATGAGTGTAACGCCAATAAATTATTTCATTCTGTACAGAAAAGCCAAGGAAAATTAATCCGGGAATTTTTCTCTTCAAAGGGAAAAAGTGCGATAAGGCGTAGAAAGGTAAAGTGTAAATGGAAGATGGAATTGCTAAAAGAAACGTATTTTTCCGAAAAAACAGTGCTAACGCGGATATAATGGAAAAGGAGTGTTAAAAGGTGGTAATCCCTTTCTTACAGAGATTTGTCGAATTCACGAAACATTAAAAGGGAAAAAAACGAACATCGAAATCCAGAAAAGAAATTTTGGTATCGAAGAAATATTTTTACGAGAAGCACTTTCCTATTTTTCACGTAAAAATTTTACTTTCATTAAAGAAGATATCCAACAGTTTTCCTTTCTTTATTGTTCCCGCTCTTTTTCGTTTTTAACAAAGATTATACGATCCACCGCTATAAAATACCTCTATGATGACTTGAAACCCTATCATAAAAATGACAATTAGGAAAAAATATTACCACTCAAAGTATTTCATTTACTTCCTTCTGCGAATAACAGCTGATAACAATGCCTTTTTATTAAGTCAGCATATTGCTAAAAAGTATTCTATTCATTACTATCAGTGTTTCGATTTGACATTCTCTTCATTAAAAGTTCTTCCCTTGTTTTCACTCTGTTCTAGAATGTGTACAATTCCACTTTGAAAAACTGGTGTCACCCAATCTATGAGCTGAGCAGAAAGTTAGACAAAAGCATAAACTTGTTCGAACTTGCTTTTGTTAAGGAAAAACAGTACATAAAGTGAACAGATGAAACTAAACGCTAAAGCAACATAAACTAGTTAAAAAGCGAATAGCGAAGTATGGACAGAATAACAATAAAAATGAAAATAAGTAGTAAAGATCCACATATGAGCATTTTCAAATACCTGAACTCCGGCTTGTTCTTCAATTAAGCTGAATCGTTCGTTGAGTGAACGAAGTAATCGTTGCCAAGATCGATCCAGACTCTGAGTGCTTAGCTCTGTAGGAATATGCAAATGTTCGGTACGCTCGAAAAGCTGATGAAGTTCGGCATAATGATCCGCTAAACGCTGTTTTTCGCGTGCTTTCGGTGGTAAATCTTCTGATTTGAATCGTTCCAAGTCATGTTCTAATCGGCGTAACTCTCCCAGATTTGTTGGCAATTGACGATCGTCCATTAGACGGGTAGCCCGCTCTATCCAATGTAACCATTCCGCCGCTTCACGTTCGTATTCATACATGACATCCTCATACTGAATATGGCAACAATTATCATTAGCTGATCGGCGACATCAAACTGTCAGCAACACATCAAATTATGTGCGAAAAACGTTCATTGTGTTGTGCAGTTTTAGAAATTAAGGAATAAATATTGTAATCCAGATACATTTCATGCAAGAACCACGTAATTTAGAGCTTGAAGTGGTCTTATTTCGGAATGTCGGCAAATCCAATTCACTTATTTGTAGTTAAAGAACCGAAAAAGAAAGTTAACTACTTGTCCAAGAACAAATAATTACTTCCTCTCTTTCTTAGGATTTTTATTTCAATAACAAGTTAGAATAAAAATCCTTCCTTGAAATTCTCTATCACGAAGACTGACACGATCATTCAATTTTAGTGTCAGTAGATGAAATTAACTTAAAGTCATCAGGATTCATAGTAAACTGAATTGGCATTTTAATATATATGATTTAATTTGTAGGATCTAAATATATTTTTATAAAAAACCCAAGAAGACAGTCATATAAAATTTGTGTTTATTCTGAAAAAAAAAATTTGCAGGAATAATGATGTGAAACATCATGAGTGCAGAACTGGAGCTCCCAAGAAATAGAATTATGGTAGAAAAGTATCCCATGAAAACCATCCATCCTATACATCACCCATAAATTAAAAACTATTTGACAGTTTTTATAACCGTTGCTTGCAATTTGTGAGGAAAACAAACGAAAAAACTATCCAAAGCTATCCATCCACGGCTGTTTTCTGTTAGAACTCTTTTGGGAAACATTTTTGGAAATCTAGTACTAAAATACTAGCAGCTAATAATTAATTTGGGTTTTATAGGCTAGTTATTTGTAGGTATATAAAGTGTATACAAAAAAATTTGCTCAGAAAACTGACTTCTTACCACATACTTTAATCCAAAATAACTTTCGAATAAATGATAACGGTTGATTAAACTACTAAAAATGATTCATCAGCGATAATTTTCGAGTGTTGAAAAAGCTTCCATCCTTTAAAACATGGATTCTAAAGCATCTGCCTATGAAAAACAAAAGTTTTCAAGCTTCAATTAATCAACGATCATTAAAATTTAAATTGCATTCAAGATGCTCCCCACTGAGTATTATTTATATGCAGCTATTAGTTTTCCACTTTTTTATTCATACCGATCGCTACATAAGTAGAATAGTCTAGTATTGGAAATGTAAGTACTTCAACCTAATAACAAACCAAAATCTGAACGAATTCTAAAAATATCGTTTTTCCATGGTAAAATATTAAAATTGGGGTCCCTTCTTCAGAAAATACAATTTAAAAAAAAGAAACTTAACAGCTACTAAACTTGGTGACCGAACTAATTTAAATTCCATTTTCCCGACGATAAAAAATCCTTTATTAGTGCATAGAATGATGGTAAGCCTAAAGCTATATCAATTTCAAAAGAAGTTAAAACTCTTAATGGTACCTTGTTACCAGATGTTGCCAAATCTTTTGAAATAATTCAGAAGTCCCGCAACATGTTTTCTTGAAGAGACACATTACGTGTAGCTTATTAAACAAAAATTTACCAGAGAAAAAGATACCCGAAACAACCATACCATTGACAGTTCTATGCTTTCTATCAGTGTTATTAAAAATGAAGAAAAATTCGCATTACTCTTTGCCAATCAAATTTTTAAATTTCAACTTGTGAAAGCAAAGTTCAAGATGTATCCCTTCTACTCCCGACATTTTCAAAGAAATTGTACCATTCTGTGGAGAATGGCATTCAAATGATTCATAATCTTGTAGATAAAGAGGAGTAAAACTGACTTTACTCAATTCACTAGTATGCGGTAAAGCGTTGTAAAGCGAAGAAACATAGGTGATGATACTCTTCTCATCTGGTACATCAACATCAACATCTTCTGCATCCAGCAGTCTGGAAACACCGAATTCACTTTCAGCTGCTGCAAATGCATTGTTCAGACGATCGCGAGCTGATACACTTTCGCCAATTATCTGAAGTTATTAGTTGTTTGACTCACTTTTGAACTCAAGCCTTACAAGTAACGAAGTAAAAGTGATGTTTTCCAACTTTATAGAGACGTAATAAAATCATCGCTGTTACAATCGAGATTGATCCTTATCAGCCAAATGCTACTAAGTTTTTCTGATTTCTCCTAGTTTCTGAAATATGCCCATTGTATCAACACAGTCCTTCTCAACGTTAGTATCGAATTGGATAGTGGAAAGCGGTTTTTACCCAATTATGAAAAGAATAACTAACATACTTTATTCCACTGTATAATATTTGGTCGATAACGATGAAGGATAGCATTGAAGGCTAAACCATCTCTCCAACTACTGGTAAAGTTGCGAACATTAACACCCGGATATCCGCGTGTAACATCTTGTGCCCACTGCAGTAGGGCATCTCGTGCTGAAACACCGTCTATGCTTGACAGTACTTCTGACACCTGAAAAATAAGTATATTTTTTAATGGAAAGCAAACAGGCAAATTATTTTAAATATTTGAGTAGAAATCAAAATATTAGAAATTTCCGTTCTGCTACTTTCATACTCTGCCAAACAGTGCAAAATGAATCAGAAAAAATAAAACCTTTACCTATTAATTCATCTGGTACTAAGGCCTCATCCTCCTACCCTCTTTTCTCCTTCGTCTTTCCTTTCAACTTGTCATTTTCGTAATGTTTGCATTTATTCTCATACACGATTTGCTTCTCAAAACTCCCAACAACATATAGCTTTTCTATTTCGCTGCAAACAAGGTCGCTTACCTTGCAAATTCAATTCACTGATTTTTCACACGGTTTGTTCAGCACTCATCGAGAGTAATTACAAAAAGATGTAAAATAAATATGTTCGAATACTGCCTCCAAAATTCAAGAAAAAGAAATTCAAAAAAAAGACTATCCAAATTAACTTTAGAACAGATATTTCTCGAATCTGAATCTCAAAGAAAATGAAAAAAAGGTTATATTTTCAGGTAAAGATGAGGGGTTTCAAAAAATTTGGCGATAGTTAAAACAAATGTGCATCAGTATTTACAACTGATTAATTGTACAGTATGAAGAGTTATTCGTGCACGGAAAATATTACAGAACCTTTCACTTATCTAATTACAGTAATGGTTCTCAACAGGTGGTCCGCAAGAACTAAAATGTGGTCTGCGAGGGCTATTAAAGATTGCATTCCTTTTTTTTTATATTACAGTGTTACTCTAAGTTTAACTAATACGTTGAAAGTTTTGACCAAAGCTTAGTATCACGTTATGAGAATTTATTTTTGGATTTCTGAATCTGTTATAAATAAAAAGACCAAATGATGTCATATCAAGAAAGGGTTGGGAATCACTAAATTACAGCAAAGAAATGAACTGTAGATTTATTGCCTCACTTCCAAACCCACTTGACCTATTCTTTCTCAATTTCAAGGTTACAACCACATGCATCCACAATAGCACTAATAATGAACCAGGTTACAACCACATGCATCCAAACAGCATTAATAATGAACCAGTAGAAATTTGAAGGAAAGAAATGGAAGTTTTATAGATTTTTAAAAGTCTGACATTCGTCCTTCATACCGAACAAATACTAAATTAGGTAGAATAAATAAAATTAACTGCATAAGGAATGTAGCAGAGCGTACGCATAGTTTCTATCAATTTAACATAATACAAAGTGCTGAATGAAACGTAACAGTGCTGAAATGGAAGAACCAACTTTGCTCTTTTTCGATTTTCGATTACTGTCTCGTTCACCGCGTGTTTTCTTGACACGCTGAACTTTACGCTCGAAATGTTCTCGTGCTTCATAAGAAGAACTCTCCGAGAATGCTTGTCCACTAGGCCATGCAGGTTCAATGCGTCCATTTCTATCTATGGGAACAACTTGGCCGTTACGAACATCTTCCATGATCGTGCCACCACCTCCTCCATAAGATGGTGATAAACTGTGGATAGTAGATGAAGCAGTACCATCAGCTGCCGAATAACCGTTAATTTTTTCAGCGGTATTACCAGTTGATCGAGTCAATTCATGTTTACGTTCCGCCTTCTTGGAGTAGGAACGTAACACTTTATACATTATCCAGATGATGTGATGTTACGTAGAAATAGAATAAGCTGAAGAGGAATGGATATCGGAGGAATGATACAAGAACAGTAGGTTATGTACAAACAGGAATGTGCAATCACAGACACACACCACTCTCTTGCGCACAATAATTACGCAGCAAAGCTATTCCAGCAGCACACAACGATGGCGACTCGAAAACTAAAAATGAGGAAAGATGGTTGGTGCCGTTAATAGTTTGTGCCCAAATATGATTTCAATTTTATTTCGATAAAATGCTGCTTCAACTCACCTGTAACTCTGATGCAGTCAGATGCTATTAATACTAATGCTACTCCTACTACTACTACAGAAAGGAAGGCTTTCCTCTGCACCGGGGAGAAAAAGTTATGGACGATGCCTGTGCTTACTGCAAGCAGCTCCTGTTGCAGTGCCGACAAATACATGCATTTCAATACCGTCCCTATCACTGCTCTCTTGAATTGGGGTCCGCCCCTATTCAGGTTTTATCACTATCGTGCCCTGAATGTAACAGATCTTCCTTCTGCGTACTTTCCTTTCCCTACTACTTCTGTCAAATCATGATGTATTCCTCCTGCAGCACCACAATTTCTTTCCTTCCCCGAAATACTTCTCCTCCCATACCACATTATACACCCACACACACAGATATGTATCAGCAGTATCCTACCGTCGTGTACACCGTTTTGAAAACTATTGACATTAGTCACCAGAGCCTTTTTTGAGAAGTACGAATGGCAAATAGGGAATGAGCCTTTCGTGTTGCATCGCCGTTCCACACTTCAAATCTGATGGCAGAAAAATGAATTCAAGTATTAAATAGACCGATTAAACTTTTTAACACTGCTGCAATTGTTCACTGATCTGTTAGGGGTTTTCCTTTTCTTCATGATTCGTATAAACCGACCGCAATGGTTCGGGATGCAGATATCAGAAAGATTTCCCAGCAGAAAAACTCTATCTTGACCTCCTGTTTTTATGTTCCGTAAGGACTAGCTGGAATGACAAATGGTACAGCCTTCAGAGGTCCTCCAAATAACTACAAAATGTTAATAGCATGTCTCTGTTACCCTTTCCTATTTGATCCCCACTATTTCTTAATTCTCCTCGTTGCCACGGTCTTTAATTAACCTCTCTACGAATCAGTACTTTCCTGTCTGTAATCCCTTTTAAACAACACGTCCGAACGGCAAAGACCAGAACAGTCAGGTTATGTATATATACGTAAACAATTTAGCTTAAGAAAGTACAACCAAGTAACCCTTTATTTCACCTGTTGGCTGAATCACCCGTCAATAATCATTTACTCACTACTTCCATGCCAGTTCTCGGTCATTCTTCATGTTATGCATTCTAAGCACTCCCATCTTGTGGTATTGTGCGGGCGGTCTAATAGGAGTCAGTCTGTGTCTCTGTTGAATGAACGTTTGATGAGGACTCAAGAACTGGTTCTACTCGCTATACAGATGCGCTTTCTACATCTTATTTCCCACTAAATTTTTTTCTTAATTAAGAGGAGTGAGTTATTTCTCTTCCAAATACATCTTTTGATATACATATATATGTACATATACACGTATATCATATATATATATACATATATATATATATATATATATATATATATATATATATATATATATATATATATATATATATATATATATATA
>NW_018108250.1:66829-76659 GCF_000183805.2 Loa loa
AAATCCTACCTAAGTTTCAGAATAAAGGAGAGGCACCACCTAAAAATCTATTTTTATGATGAATAAGTACTACAAAAGCTTTAAAAGTAGAACAAGTGTGCCTTTCTAAGCGATTACACCTGCTCGATTGTAAAATACAGTTGAAAGCAAAAGAAAATCCATCTAATAAACTAAACAAAAAGTGAATCGTTCCTCTCTTCATATTGTAATGCAATCAATCTAGCATGCATTTTATCGCAGGTTAAAATGTTAAAATGAATATTTAAATTTTGTTAAATCATTTGTTTTGTTTCCTAACCCCATATTCTAGATGTTTTTTTTCTCATCTAGGAAGAATCTGTGCTGATTCAAATACTACACATTAGTATCAATCGTATTTCGTGATATTTAAATCTTAAACTAGGTGAAGGACTACTAAGGAATACATATAAACTTCTACAGATTGATCGCAGTTCGCAGCTCCTCATTTACTTTATCCAGTGGAATTTCATTCTTAAAATCTGTAAATTTATATTCCTAAAATTCAGAAAAAAATTTGATGAGCTCAATAAGACTGCTATCTCAACTTAAGATAAGTTTAACGCTAGTTTTCTCTAGAAAAAGATCTCATTCCATCTCCAACAGAATCAGTTTTTTCTGAAGCAAGAAAGAGTTTCAAAGGATCTGAAAGAAATCATCATTATTAAAAATAAGACAGATTCCTTGAAAAAAAGATAAATCCGCGGAGGAAATAAGCAGCTGTTCAGACTTAAGTGACTAGAGGAATAGTTTTAAAAAGCAGTGGGAAATAGGAAGCAAAAAATAGTACGACACAGCAGCTGAGATCGAGAAGAAACAATCGCTTAACATAAAATTAGTCTTTAAACTGATTTATACATAGAACATGATAAAAGCTAAGGTAAATCTTTTTGATGAAATGAATCTTACAGAAACTGCAAGCTTACACCTCTCCGGAAATCAAAAATGAATGATATTGACATCGCTATTGCTTCTAACTCTAAAATTTAAACGATCTCGAGAGTTTCCTATCCTTCCAGAGAGCAGAAAGAAGGTGGTAATTAATAATATAATCTACTTCATAAAATATGATGAAGGTCTCTACAGAAGGAGAAAAGACCCTGATGAAAATAATGACCACTAAGATATGAGAAAGAATATCCAAAGACAAAACGTCAAAACGTCAAAATCATTTGACTATTCCATTTCCTTAATAAATCATTTTACCATAATTTAAGAGTGGCTGAAAATGACGCAATAGCATGCCTGAATACCAGAAGCTTCTCGTTGACGTTGTTTAATTATAGAAACTTGGAAGTTCAAAATGATCGTCCAGATGAGCCCCAAAGTTAACTTCGGACTTCCCTCTACAATATCTTCCGGTCGAATATTGACGGTTTTTATCTGAAACTGAAAACTATCAGATTTGAAGTTCATTGTGAATACCGAATGAACTAATTTTGGTACTCAAGCAAAAGTGCCAACCCACAATAAAACAATACGGTTTTCAATACAGTTTAGGATCTGAAAACTTACCCTACAGTGATATGCTATGATTCCCAAAGTGAAAATAATTCATGAAACTGAAATTCAAACCTAAAACCAACTCACATTTTTCTTTTTCAGAAAATCCAGGCAATATTGCACATTTTGTATTCTATGAAAGCGTGTATACCCGTTTTCACGAGGCTGGAAAGTGAGTAAAATTAGAACGTAAATTTCGAAAATTTCAAACAATCATTTCAGTAACTGCTCAAAACGCTGCATATCTTATTGGTCTTGCAAGATATAACAAATTAGATTTATTATGATTCTTAGTCTAAAGTCCAAGTACGACTGCACCAAACTCATTTGTTACACAATCTGCTTCGTGGCATGATCTTTATTTACAATTCAGCAACAGTTATAGGAGATTAAAGGACTAAAGATTCCGCATGGATATAACGCTTTCAATTGAATTTCAATTTCAATTGATTAATCATTTACTTAAAACTGTTCATATAACGTCCAACATTCTTTCAAGGCCTTTCTTAATCGTCGGACATGAAATTTGCAGAGAATTACATGGAATTTATTAATGGCATGACTTGTAAATATTAATTAGTTGTGCTCTTTTCTGAAGGAATTCCGATCGCGCAGTTGAACTATTTGGCACAAGAGCTGGGATGTTGGTACGGTGAAAATTATACAAGTGAACTTTTATAGCACTTCACTATAAAACAGGTTACTGGTTAATTTGTGAAGCATAGAAAGTGGTTGATAAATTTTTTTTTTCGAAAACAAAGTTTTTTCTAAAGGAATGCTTTCCGCGCTGTTAGAAGACGCGTCCAACAAATGAGTAATCGAAAGTGGGAGTGTAAAATGGGGGAAGTTCAATCCGTAGTGAATTTGTTGACAAGATAATCATAAAGTAGAAATTTAATTCAAATAGAAATCTTTGTGATACTTAATGAAGCCGAAGTTCATTCAAGTGAAACTAATTTTCTATTAATATCTACTACAGTTTCCATGCACTCAAAATTGGCAAGAATAGAAACGGTATTAGCTTTACTCAGAATGCATTAAACCGGATCAATAAATGACAACTTTTTGTATCGAAGAATTAAAGCTGGAGATGTAATGTTCCAATCTATTCTCAGCTTTGAGGTTGTTTTAAAACCTTCCTTAATTGTTTAAATTACAAGTCACAATATTGATTTTATTTATGGTGCAATTAACGGTAAGATATGAGCAGAAAAATCGATAGCACTGATACAAAAACGTAAGAGATGTATTGAAAACTTAGCTCAAACCATAAATTTTATAATAAAAGTTATCAATTTTCATGCATTCCTGTAGAAATTCATGTAAAAAAGTGGAAAAAGTGCAGTGGGATGCATCATATGAATAACAGAAAATGGAAAAGAAATATGCAAATTTAGGCTTAATAAAAAACCTAATTCTGATATCATTATAATAAAATGCATACCAGTTTCTCGGCGGAAAGTGCCTCGAGCAATGCGATGAGATTGTATCCATCAGTGAGATCAACAAAGAGATCTTCCACATGTAGACCGGCCTGCAGAAAAAAATTTTCCTTGAAAAAAGAAACTGAATTCCAATTGAATAAATTATGCGTTCAGAAATTTTTTCTACAGCAGAGTAGCAGATCCAACAAAGGAGATTGTGATAAAAAGAACAAAGAAGTGTTTTTAATACTTCACTTTTCAAGAAAAGGTTGAACAGAATTTTTCAAACATATTTCCGAAGTATGTAGCCCATCTTCTTCGTGACATACATGCAATTCGCACAAACAGTTTTACGTACTTTACCCATATTAGACAAAAATAACTTTAAAATTGTTTTTTTCATAAACTTTACAAACAGAGTATCTCAAAAAATTGTTGCCAATGTTGCCGCATAACAGATAGATCGAATTTCAAAAAAATGAAAAAATCGTAATTAGCGTTAACGTTACATTGCAGACATGTAATAAGCAAATGTCATAGGACGACAACAGATTTACTTGAGATTTGTTTTGATAAAAGCCATGTGAAAGGAAATACATTGGATAATTGGATTTTTTATCACGTATCCATCATTCTGCATACTTTTGCCGCGGGCAATCGCAGTTTTCTCATTGGATGATTCGCAGACTGTTATCAGAAAGAACAGATTTTTCAAAACAGTTTCTTTGCTGATGACTACTGTGAAAATATTGGGATTCCTACAATTGTTATTCATCAACTAATACATTGTCCACGTATGTTACCTTAGCATCTAACTTATTATATTTTTATCATGTTTATTTCGAAAATTTTTTACAGTGCAACGATGAAATGAATGCTTACACACTGCGTGTGTGATCATCAATCTTTCAGTCCTTTTTAAATTTCTCAATTGTCGGATAAGAGGACAGTCAACTTGAAAGTAAGTCGCAATAACTCAGGAGCTGTATATGGCACAATCAAAAAGCTGCTAATTACGGATTCATTATCTCTTGAAATAGAGCTACCTACTTCTCGAAGTCTCCAACTCCCTCAACAAAAGTTGTAGCCTCTTGGAAACGAGACTGATGATGCATATGAAATGGAGTAATAAAGGAAACGATAGAAATATGCATAACTTTTCGGACAATGTAAGCTGGAAAAAAGGACAATGCAAGCTGAAAATATTTTTTCGAGTGTCATCATAGACCAGACTTCATGCAGAGAAAAATTTTAGCTATTTCTATCAAACTATTGATTACAGAGCCAAACATTCAAATCGAATGAAAAATTCTAAAGTTCACTTTGCATTCTAATATCTTGAAATGAAGTCTTTTTTTTAATTTTTTCGAGGAGGATAAGTGTTTTCTTCGAGAGAGGACAAAGAAAGGAAAGAGGAATGGGCTAAATATTTTTTTTTATTTTGATTCATCTCAGCTTTGTGTTCAAAATTCGAAATCAGGTAATCGAAAAAAAGTATTGGAAGTTTAAAATAATGTAAAATTTCGATGCTGAAGTTAAGAACAAAAAAGGGAAAAAATTAAACAACATAAAAAGTTAACCTTGCCGAGATGCTTGTTCACCCACTTTGTGAATGTCTTCTTTTGAATCGCGTCTCGCTCATCTGAAAAATGGACATCTTCAAACATATCTCACTGAAAAGTTGATAATTTTAATACTAAAAGAGAGAACTGACGAAACAATAAATTTCCAATTGGATTTTTTCGTGTTATTTCACTTACAAAAGATCAAATGTAGTACAAACACCACAAAAGTACTACAAAAGATCAAGCTACAAAAGAACAAATGTAGTTTAAGTTTTCAGATCATTAGACAAATGAATATTTCTCATTTTAAATAAAAAATGAAGATATGCTGATAATTTTAAACAGTTTACATCGGTGCAACAGGCAACAGCTCAGAAAAATTTCGGGAAATTCATGCGAAATTGAACTTTTTATGAAAGTTTTGCATAGATGCATGTAGCTCCGAATCGATTCTGGAAGAAGTCGACTTCGTATTTCGCCGTGATGTAGTGACAAAGGCCGGTAGTATTAAGATAAAGAAGTAGGAGAATTTCTTTGTTTTTAGTTCAAGTCAAGAACAGACCATGTTGGTTAGCTAAGGTTAACAACAGTTCAAAGGTTAGAAATGATCAAGTCTCAGAGTAACAATGCATGACAATATCCTGAATATAGGATGATTCATCGTAAATTTTCCATGAATTATTAAGAATGTATCCAAATTTTCAAACAGTTTCTCAGTTCCTTTAGGAAAAGTTCAATGAAGTAAGAACAAGTTCCCCCAACTTCATCTCGAATCATATGTATATATAAAAGCTTTCTGCTGAATGCAGCTTTGCGCTGAGAAAATGACCTCAAATTACTTAGTCAATGAGTAATCATATATATGGGTTACGTCTACAATCAAGGAGCGGTAGTAGAAATAATGTAAAAATGTACGACATATTTTCATGGCCTATCTAGGAAGATGAAGAGGAAGAGTTGAAGATACTACGAGGCGTAGAATATGGGAACTTAATGGAAGCTAATAAGGCTCAGCCGCCCAGTGATGATTAGGATTAAACTACCCGAACTGCCAATACCGAGTTAACCGGACGATTGGATAACTTCTAATGAAGGGTAATTAGGACTTAGATCTCTTCAAGATGGTCGAAAGCAGAGGTATTCAACTTCGTAGAAATATAAAACAATGAGCAATCTGGTGCTTGGGACTGAACTTCCCAAAGTTTTAAGACAACACACAGAATAATTATGCTTTTCTACAACATAAAGTATTCTTGATCATCACAGAAATTAAATCTGTCATTGAAATAAGCAATCAACGAAAGATATTTTTTCACAATATTTTTTAGATGTTATTCCAATTTCAATTACATATTGTCACCGTTTCTCAAATATGATCAATAAAAGCTAATAAACGGTATATGACTATATGGCTTATGAATGAGAAACGTTCAAAAAAGAAATAAAAATACAGAGAGAAGAAAGAGAGATAAATTACATGATTTTCAGCATGAATATGAAAGATACGCGAAGGAAGAACAAAGAAAGATAAAGCAAATCCCAACAAAATGACACATTTAAAGTTACCTAAATGTATGTCAAAGTTTAAAGCTCTAACAATGACCTGAAGCTGGATCTGAAACAAAAGGAAGTTTGACTGTCTGCGAAATTCTCCATAAATGACATAGGGTTAAACGGTAAACCAGGAATTCAACTTTCACTATTTAATGCATTAAAATACTAAAGTATTTAGAAATTATACAGCAGAAAAAATATAAACATTGATATTATTTGATATTAAACATTGATATCATTGATAGTATTCATACGATTCGGACAGTATATCAATAAAATTATGGCGCCTCCAAGCACATTATGTTCATTCCTGATTCATCCCAATACGTCACGCTCCGGTAATGAGGTAATTGATAAGCATCTTCATTGGAGCAATATATGAAGATAATTAAATGTAATTATCGGAACGCATAAAAACCTCAATCAGACCCGGAAATGAGAATACACCCGATGAATGAGAGATAATATGCGATTGGGAGAAAAAATAGGTTTTCGACTTCAACCATATCTTTATACTGCATTATCAAAAAGCATTTGGCTCGTGATAACACATTCACAACAGCCAACTTTGCCGGTCGTTAAGTGCTATTTTTCAAGGCAGTTACCTAAGCAATGTTAATCGCAGGTTGGACGTGAGTCTTCCTGACGTCTTATCAAATATTACTGAAAAAAGATTTTCCCTTCGATCAGTTGGAATCTTCCTGTCCTTTTAGAAAAATACGAACTTACTATAGGATATAAGAGATACGCGATATAAGAGATTCCTATGAGAGATACACATGGAGAGAGCTAATAGTAACGGATCTGAACGAATGGCACGAAGAGGATCGACGAAAAATCCCATTCTCTACAGCAACGTTATAAGGATGGCCTTTAGGTAACAAAAGAAACCAATAATTTTCCAAAATCGCGAGAATTTCAGAATATCTTTTGGCGCACAGACTGGAAAAGAGATGTTCTCAGGGTAAGATGATGGATGCCAATGTAAGGAAATATGCAACGACATTTGCATTTGCACTATCTTCTGTTTGAAGAAATGATATATAAAGCAGCCAAATGCGAGAAACTCTTTCCGATCTCTTTATCTTACAGGTATGGACAGATAATAAATTGTGATGAAAATCATTAGTAATTAACCAATACCAAATAAACTGAAACACCTTTTCATCAAATTTTACGATTTTCGACAGCAGAAATCGTCAATGTAACTTAAACCACTAAGACTTTTATGACTGGCGGTAAGAATTTTCAATTATAATGCAGAACTTCGTGAAGAGGAATGAAGAAAATGGCGATTTCCACAGAAATTGTCGGGGTAAACATGATAATTAACTGGGAAAAGATAGAGTAAACTCACCTTTGTACTTTTCCAAATTATTTTCATAGTGCTCCAAACATTCAGTTTCATTGGAATCAAAGCAGTAATACTCAAATGATGAAACGTCCGATGAATAGCCCTGATGTGAGAATGGGGTTGACGAGAGCGACATCTTTGATGACTGATATCAGAGTACAGTTCAGGAAATCATTATCAGTATGCTTAGGTCATTACAGCATCCACTGAGAACTTTTCGCAACAAAAAAACCTTGTAGTGTATTATATCATTGAAATAAAGCTCCTATAATAAAATCTGAAGGATACGACGCAAAAAAAAACACATTGCGAACAAGTGGTCAGGCAGTTAGATGATTCTAAAAACCGTGCTATGAAGATCTTCAGTCTCAAGAGTGGTGACAACAATCTCATAAAATGAGGTGACGAAACAAAAAAAGTCACAAGTGGTAACAAAGCAGTTGTCAATGTCGCTGAATAACACAAAGTTTATTTATTGGATACAAAGGATTCAGTTAAGGAATGAGGTGTTACTGATCTAATTGTTTAATTGTTTGTTCGACTGCTTCATCTAATTCATCTATTTGTTTAATTGTTTGTTTGACTGCATCTAATTCATCTAATTGTTTGACTGTTTAAATAATCGAATAATTAATTGCAAAGTATTTAATGAAACCAAGTTTATTGTTATCAGTGAAATAAAAGTAAAAGTAAAATGGTGCAATGGAAATTTGTTTAAAGGTTGAAAATATTAATAAAAGATTTCTTCTACGACCGGCAGTGAAGCAGTTTATTGCAAATGATGAAGGAAATAAGATAAATTCAAGTTGAATGCAGGAATTAAAGTAACAGTGAACGAACATAGCTAAAAGAGGAAAGGAGAGAGCAGGGGGACATGGGTCGCAACCTCGTCATACAAAAAGTGATGGAAAGATCTTGTGAGATAAATTTCTACGATGCTGTAAGCCTATCGACAGATTGATGTATCAAATCTTGCTAACAAAATGGGTGATCAAAACGGACTGACAAGTTCGGAAATCAGTGATAGGATAAGGATAACCAGTGAGAGAGTGAAGAAAGTAGATGGAATAAGTGTATGGGAGTATGACCCTTTTGGATGTACACGAACTGGACACAAACCGATCTTTCATCTATCAGACCTCGAGCTGAATGAATAAGAGATTGAGTAGAAGAGAATGAGAAAGGGATTGTTCGCCATCTACAGCAGAGACTCAGAAATAGTGTAGGCATTTGCATATCCGATATGAGTGAGGTCGAAGGTATGTGTGTGCACATATGGACGGCTACGGAAGGGATGAGGGAACGTACTGCCGTACAAAAAAGTGTAAAATGAAATGGCTCCATCCCAAAGGCATTTGGCGCATTTTGGCCCATTTGCACCAGATGCGCCAAATGCTTCCGTTGACATCTCTATGCTTAATCGATATAAAAAGTTAAATAGGCAAGAACAAGATGATTTGCTACTGAATCATTCCCTCTAATTATGATCGCACATTTCCTGTTTGATTTCCACAGAGATTAATATATTATCACAACTGTTAATCCTCTCTTCTCTTTAGAAATATGGCGGACAAAGTCAAGATAGAAATTAAAAGTATTTCGTTCTTCTTACTGCTTTCTCATTTCCGCTTAATTGCAATCGCTGAGAAAGTTCTTTCTTCAATGTTTTATATACTAACTGCCTCCAAATACGTTCAGTTAGGCGTTAACTTAACATTTTGTCACAATGAATTTTCCACAATAGAAATATTGTATTTCTTCTTTGATATCGCATCACATTTCTCAAAGTTTACTAATACCGAATCAAAGATTTGGTAGTGATATAGCAGTACTGGTCCATAAACTTGTCATAGAACTCTTGCGTCCTCAAGCAGCACAGAAGTTCCAGTTATCTGTATTGACCGAAAGAATGATTGATTAGCTATCAGATGTGCATGTCCTATCTTGACCGCATCTGAACTTAGACTTCCGAATGAAAAATAGTCCAGGAATGCATCCCTGTTCAATGAGTAAGAAGAATATTTTGGAAATGCCAAACTGCAGTAGGCTTAAACGTAAGCTACTGATAGCGCTGTATGTACAAAAAACGACAAATGTGATGGAAACGCCTGCCGACTGCTTCCAAACTTGTGATTATCTGTCCTGCATCCCTACGTCACATCCTCTGCTGCAGTCATTATTTAAACAGATACATACAGACACACACACACACACACACACACACACACACAGATACACACACACACACACATACATACACAAACACACATAGACACCGTATACAAGCATACATTTGTGTGTCTTTTACCAGACAATGCAGCTGTCTTCACTTCCTACTATCTAAACACAAATTGATGTAGTTTTTACATTGTTGTGCTCCACATGGGAGGGCGGTGTTGTCGTAGATCTCCG
>NW_018108250.1:77052-89786 GCF_000183805.2 Loa loa
AAAAAAAGTGAGAGAAATAATAGTTTTCTACATCAATGACCATACTTTTGTTAAAAATACACGCAAGTATTCTAATCGTAAGCTCCAAAACGTGTAAGCGTACGTCACTTGTACTGCGCTACGATCATTATATACAACAGTGTACGTCACCTGCATCATCAATTCTAGAAAAGGCTATCTTTGGATGGGTGATATGTAATTCTGGAAAAAAAGACTGTCTAACAAAAATTTTCCATCTGAAGCGAGTTAAATGCAGAAATATTCTAATCTAAATCGGTTATAGGATGAGGCAGAAAAGAGAACTGAAATAAAATGATGGAGGTTAGTGCTAAAATAAATTTAATGTCTAATTAAATAAGGTACATGTAAAAGAATAAAAAAATAGTTATATTGATGGTTGATGAGGTGACAGTAACAAGTGTACTTAGCATGCTCAACAATGATAACGTAAGCAATGACGAGTGGTAGCGATATTTGTTTGATAGTGAAAAACGTGTAACTAAATGAAAAGTTGGTGAAAAGAAGTTTTCTTAAATTCTATTTTATATTCAGCATATAATTTGAAAATATCTGCTGATTAGAGAATTCCTTTTTTCGAAATTCAAGTTCATATGTCACTCCTTTTTCAATTCCAATTTTAGAGAAAAGTGAAAAAGAATCTAGGTGAAATTTAAAAAAAGAACATTTAAACAAAGGTCAACTTTATCCCATCAGTAATGTAAAAAAGTCCAGTCAAAATGTAATTCATCGAAAGGAACCATTCATAATAACAGGCGTTGAAAAAAAAGAGAGGAAGAGATCGGTGATTCGAAGGAAGCATACAACACTGATAAGCTCCTATCAGTTTGCTTATCGGAAATGTGTTCCATGGAACATCATGTGTTTCTTGTAACCCTCCCACTTCTTTCTTCACATATGTACAGTTTCAAAGTTGATATTCCCATTGACAGTCTCTCAAAGTCCCTCTCAAAGCTTAGTGCTTCAAAATATAACAATGAGAAATGTTATTAAAAAAAAATTAGCTGAGACGGAAACTAACTGGGTCTTGAGCGCAGTAATAAGAAACGGTTCTGAAACAAGGGGCAGAAGTACAGACTGTTTTGTGGACTGAGCTCAAGCGAAAACTTTTGAAGAAATGCCGATAAGCTAGCCAAACAACTTCTCGTTCAATACATATTGGACAACATGAAACCTTGTCACTGATGTTAAGATATATTTTTGATTAATTAAGGTTGTTTTGGTTTTTGCAAATGTAAATTTGCTAAACTGTTCAACTTTAGCATTAATTGGTTTTCAATGAGTAACCGAAGACATTCTCAGCTTACAGTTCCATTTCAGTTTTCATCTGTTTTTCTTCTTCTTTTTACTATTCATTTCACTCCTCATCATGCCTAAAGTTTCTCTGACAACTTGACTGATGATTAAGAAAAATGCGCAAATAAGCATATGCTACTTATGCTACTTTTGCTTGGTTATTAAATTACAGTTTTGGTCGAAAGTACTTAAACGTTCCTTGAAGTTACCTGAATAATAGGTTAGAGATTGAGAAAGATGTAACATTAGTCAATTATAAAGTCGTATACAACTCAGATTTTATGAATAATAGAAGTTTAGATTTTTGAGAATTTCACTTCCAGAAAAACTTTATTAAAATCTCCGTTCTTTAATTCAATGTTTGTGGGTAATATCGAAAGAAACAGTCTATTAGACCAGAGAATCCTTACCTTCCTCTTCGCTAGACTGTCATTTTTTCACATTTTTCCGGCTTTCATTTTTATGCGCCTATATCGGTAACTTCAGTTTATGGGCTCATATCGTAAATTCATATTAATTTTAATGCAAGTACAATACAGATTCTGAGGAAGTTCCATTCGATTAATAGATGGGTAAACATTACTGGATAATAAGATGTAAACAATTTTTTTCATTAGAAACCACAAGAATACTGATTTCATAAACCAGTTACCTTCTGCTTCTTCATTTCGAAATGGATTTTCAGCCTAGATTTTTTCACATTTAAATGACTGATGGAAATGAAAGACGAAATTTCAACTCCAGTTTTAATTACCAGGTATAAAAATTGAAAGATTAGTGACGATGAGAACTATTCAAATGAAAACTGATTAGAATCTCGGCCTTGTTAAAAGAAACGAAAGAGTATTTTCTGCTAAACATATTACGATGATTAGAAGACTGACTGTTTCAATTTCTAATCAATGACAAGATCCCAGGCGTTAAGCGTCTCAGATGTAACGGACAGTCTTGACTCATACTATTTCACAGATTATCCTCAATCACTTCGTTTCCGTAGATATCTGCCGATGATCTTAAGCGGTAAATTAAATTATGCGGTCGGAAAAGTAAGTTCTGATTCAAGGCGTTTAGCGATTGAAAATTAGTAACGGTCGAAATATTACAGAAAACAATTGTTTTAGGGAAGAAAAATAAGGAAAGTAAACGGAATATTGAGAAAAATTGTACAAATGAATGGTGCAAGAAAGCAGTAAAACAATTTTCCGTTGTTTCAGATGAAAGATAATGATCGCATTACTATCAAGGTCGGATTATTCAAATAACATGCAGAAAGCGCTACTGAAAAAGTGTTTTGGAAGTATGGTATTCCTTTCCCCTTCCTCACTATCTTATATCATTACATTGCCTACAAATAATCAAAGACTAAACGGATAATTAAAGGTTATAATTTTAATTTTACCCACATTTACTGTTTAATTTAGCTAGTAATGACAACAGTGATAAGGTAATTGATAATGGCTGAACCACTTGTTGATCACCATCTTCCAACATTTTTGCGTGAAATTTCTATAATTTCACAGTAATTTTTTTTTGTAAGAGAAAACGAGAAATTCGGTAAAACAATTTAACATCCGTTGCTTAGGACAAATATGCACCAAATCGCAAACTTTTAATGTGATGAAAATACAAATAACAATGAGTGATATATCAATATCTACATCTATGCCTATATTTATATGTCCATATCTATCTATCTATCTATCTATCTATCTATCTATCTATCTATCTATCTATCTATCTATCTATCTATCTATCTATCTATCTATCTATCTATCTATCTATCTATCTATCTATCTATCTATCTATCTATCTATCTATCTATCTATCTATCTATCTATCTACCTATCTACCTATCTATCTATCTATCTATCTATCTATCTAATCTATCTACCTAATCTGTCTATCCATCTGTCTGTCTACCTATCTATCAATTTATCTATCTATCTAATCTATCTCTCTATTTATCCATCTATCTATCTACCTACTTATCTATCTGTTCCATCTAACCGAAAATAATATACTAATATATAACCTAATTTAATCACTTAATAAGTCAAAATATCCACCTATTTCTTTAATCCATTGGTCCATCTGAACTATCCATTTATACTACAATGCGACGAAAGCAAATCCGCAGAAGGGTGAGAAGAGATCGATTTTTAGTTCTATAGAAGTAGCAAACATAGAAAGAGCAAAAATTACCCATCTTGAATAACATATATATCTTTGCCGGATCCCTGGTAAAATAGTCATTTTTTTTCCTTCGGATAACTCCCTGTGACACTGGTCCTTTTCGTCCGAATTTTTTGGAAGTAATCAAAATCAGTATAATATCCACTTCCTGAGGTTAACAGGCTGGTGGTATATACAACGCAACGAGTGATAATGCTGCTTGTATGCCCCATTTGAAATTGGATTACTGAGTTGTTGATTGTCTAAGTAAATTGGTACTTTCTATTAACCACAAATATAACGCACATGTAGCAAAAATGCTTTTATTACATGTGCAATTGGTATCCACATAATTCTCGAATTTGAATAAATTATTAAATTAAGGGTCTGATTAAATTTTATAAATCATTAAATTAAGGCGTTGATCCTAGAAGTCTGACCTCTGAAAAACAAAAATCTCAAATCTGTTCTTATTTTCTCATCTCAGATCATATTTCTCTGCAAGATTGTCCCTTAGAGAATTTTCTCCTGTCCGTGAGATCGTATATTAACATATTAATCTTAAAATCAAATAATTTTGATCAGTAAATTTCATTACATTTCCATTTCAGATCATATTTCTCACAGGTATTCTGAATTACTGGTAATACGATTAAATTAATGTGTGAACTCAGTGACATTTCCATGATTCAAACTGTATTGGATGGCATAGAATAAAGTCCAGTTACTGGCTTCTTTACTTTTTCCATCATTGGTTTTTGATTCCACCACATTTGTTTTACGTTGATCCCGGAATTCCACTTATCATTAGCTCTGTGATAGAATGACATGCATATTTTCAGTGAATTACGAACTTTCCATCAAGTTCCAAAGGTTTCACGTTCAGATATGAGATTTGCAAAGATGACTCTTCCACCCACTAGATTTATTATTGCTCCCAAGAACCAACTTGCATACGTTACTACGGCTTTGGCAGAATTTGAATTATGGCGAAGTATGTTTCTGAAAGCCTTCAGGCAAGTCCATAACATCAAATGTCACTTAACGAATTTAAAGTATCCAAGCCATTCAGAGCTATCAGCTGTATAATAAACGGATGGATTAAAGACGACCTTGATGACTGGTCGGAATCTTTTCCAAGTCGTTGATACGCAGCTTCGTACAGGGCTATCCTAGAGTAGATATACTACAATGCATAACTAGACATTCTTCGTGATTTATTATGAACGATTCTATGCTGTTCATGTTGAGGAGAAATATAAAAATGCTGCTGTCTCAATTCGTACTGATTAAAAAAGAACGCCTGGTTCCTCAGAATGTGGGAAATCTTTTCCAATAAGAATTCATCTTCAAATAAATAAATTGTAAAAAACACAGTTAGATTGCTATAAAAGTTCATTTTGTTTTTTAAGAAGGTTTTTTGCAAAGGAATATTACAGTTCATATAATTGATTATCAATTGTTTCATAACGTTGATTCTTGCTTGTTGAAAGGTCCAATTATTTTTGGAGGTAAATTAGTTGTAAACTCCTCAACATTTGAGATATCTTTCCTACATTTCCAACGCTTGTTCTACCAAAAAAATCACTTCGAGTCCCAGTAAAAGTATTTCTTCCCCAGTGCGCGCTAAAACCGTTTTTGTACAACTCTTTTCCATGATTCTGGAATCCTTCTATGTGTTGTTTTTCGGTATTGCGATGTCTATGGCGAGCAATTTTAAATAACTCTGAATTAAACTGGAGTAGTGCGCATATTTACATGAAAAGACAGAAGAAACAAGGAAAGCTAGTTTTACTAGCTTTCCTCAAACTAGGCTTAGACTATCGATTTCGGCTTTAAAAGAAAACTAATAAGTTAACAAACAGAACGAGGCCGAAATTATTTTCTTTAGAGGAAAAAATTTTCAGTGTGTTTTAGCCAAGATTCGAAAAAGAATGTAATGGTTCAAATGCAGGGGAAGACACAAGCTATTCAGTTGCCAAGCACTGAAATATGGCAATGACAGAATGGGCTGTTTTTTTTTTGGCTAGTTTCATTTTCCCTGTTCTTTTCATAATTTACGCTCAGCTATCACAATTTCAATTGATTTACAGCAGATAATCAGTCTGTGTTAGAGTTGTTAGAACTCTTCATTTTTTCTAGAAAGTTAGTTTAAATGCTATGGATTTTTTTCGCACAATTTTGAAGTTTGTTATACTCAAATTCTGTGAATATAGAACATTCACGATATTTTTGACTGGTATCAATTACTGTTTGCATTCATTTCCTTCTAACTTTTTTGCTTATATGCGATTTTGCTTTAAATAAATGTGTTCAAAATATGCTTCTTTTTCAGGATAGAAGATTCGTGGTAAAATGGTATAAGATTAATGAGTTAGTTTTATCATTAGTTTTAGTGTCAGGAATCGTTAAAGAGTGCTTCTTTTAATCCGAAAGAATTTAACTTTTAATAAGAACTCGAAATAAGGGTCAGATTAAACTACATGTTTCACACTTGAATTATTCTACGCAATACCTCAATTTGCTGTTTAGCTTTACAATTTAAAGTGATTTTGGATGACATTTCTAGTATGCCTTGTGGATTTAATACGAAATAATCCGCAACAATGTGTTAAATAACATAACATAGAACTCAATTTTGCGTGAGAAAGGGAAATTTGTATTTTGAACGAAGGAAAAAAGAGAGGAAGAACAAATAAATTATGGATGCCGTACATAGTCCCCTCTGTTTACAATTCCTCTAATTTCTTGCACTCTAGGACGACTAATGGTAGATACTTGACCACTGTCCATACTCTTTTGTTTGGTCAATTCCCCCTCAATAAAATGATAAAATTATATTTACATTACAATAAAGTTTCTTTGTATGGTAGCAAAACCACCACCTCATTTTTTTATTAATCACGATCTGTAAGTGAATTCATTGTTTACATATTTTAAGTTTTAGGTACCCAATCTTCAACTCAGTCCTTACCAGCATTACCTCCGTTGCACACATAAACCGACTTTGTTCTATAAGATTATTCCGTTGTTTTTTCAATTTTGCTGGTATTTTAACACAAGGTGCGCCTGGTCGGTAGGGTACATTTAAAATAGTTAAACAGCCACTCTTCCTTTCCCACCCACTTCCTCTTTCTCCTTTTTTTGCACTCAGCTAAGTTCAAATGAACTGATCTAATCGACATTCTTGTCCGATTCCGATCCGTATTCCTACATCCTTTTCTTTTCGTCCCACTACAGGTCTTTAATAATAACTCAGCTATACTTATTAAATGAAATGCTATATATCTATATATCTATATCTACATATATATATATATATATATATATATATATATATACTCATCTTTATTGCATTCCCACTAAAGTTTCAAAGTTACATCTGCTTTCATTATACAAATTTACCAGCTAATTTCTTAGTTATTTGAGCTGACTGCGTAAATTTAAATCTTTTTCAAAATTTCGGAAATTGCAATACTTGGAAGGTTTCGGTGTTGGAATCTATTTGGGAGTTTTATTTATATGTCGGAAGTTCCTATTGAAAACCTCAAAAATGAATATTATTCATAAGTAATAAGTAATGACGATTGTTGAAACGACATTTGCTACTTCAACTACAATTGTTTGAACGACATTTACTTCTTCAACATTTCTTGGTCGAATTTTACAGGTACTTAGTTTGATAAAAGAAAAAAGAAAGAAAAAATGTTACTTTCAAAAATAAATGCTGGAGTTGTTGGAATTCCTAGACATACAAAAACTGATCTCATAATACCATTGCGACTCGGTAGAATTCATTTCCACTCAGTTATCTCATTTTCTTGCCCTACTTATAAGTCTATGAAACTGACTTTTCGAAGATGTTTGATTAGAAATCAGGACAGTAACTTATTGTAGAATGCGGCGAATCCACAATCCCTGCCTTACCACAGATTGTCTTCATAATCATTGCAATACCAAATCATATTATTTAGCCATTCCTACTCCCACAATCTGACTTGAATCAATGTCCCCTTCAGTCATAACTAAACGTCGCTGCAATTAAGAAATTGTGGATCTGCAGAATTGCTATTACTTATCTCGCAAAATCTCATCGTTCTGCTCAGGTTGTTTTTTATTTGGTTTAAAAACCCAAGAACATCTTCGTCCTACCATCTTTAGACTAACTTTTTTTAAAGATTCTTTTCCTAAAGAACTTGGATGCTGAACGTCAGCCTTATTAGATCAGTTCTGGTATGTTGAAATTCAAGAGACTTCAATACTGCAGTTCTGCTGATCATATTCAGCTTCAAGAAACAAGGAAATTGATTTAAAAGCCATTGGAATTATAATACTTACTATTCAAATCAACTTACATTATTTGTTAAAGTAATTAGAATGTACATCAACTACATTTTGATAGCAGCAAGTCTTTACATCCCTTCCAAAATGCATTACATCCCAAAATATAAAGTGATAACAGTCCACTAAGGTTACTTTGGAAATATTCGTGACGACATCTGATTTACCGCTCAAATGAAACTGACATGGCTGTAGTTGGCTGCAATTGCACGTTCGGATGGTTTTCCGTGTGGATGGTTTTCTGAAGGAGTCACATTAGACCACTGGCGATTAGCTCAGGGTAAACCGAATGTATTTTTATGGCTGGCGTCTACGGGTACTAATCAGCGACCAGGTCTTTTATTTTCTTCTGAGTTTCATCATAAAGTTGAAGCAAGATAGTGTTCTGTCAAGATGTTGTGAAACGTAAACGATATTTTCAAACTGCTCTGTATCATAGATTTTTATTATACAGACTAGTTACCATTGTATTATTTAAGTGAAACCATTTGCTCTGATTGAACTTCGCGGACAACAAGCAAATAATTTTTTAAGCAGTAAAATACCATATCAGGATGAAATTGCGATACTGTCACTTAGCTATTGGATAGTGGGTATGATATTTTTTCACCACTCAAATAAATTTGATCAAAACTCTTCTTTTCTTTTCTCTTTTTTAAACACAATATAAGAAGCTGTAATAGGTTGAATAAATGATTTTTTTAGTCTGAATTTCAAATTTCACAACAGGTGGTCCTAATCTGGAAGTTTGTTTGGTTGATTCACTGGACAAAAAATTCAACTGTACGGCTATGCGGGTGCACAACTTATGCCGAAAAAAGTTCTGCTTTCACTGCCGCAAGTTCAGGAACCATTTCGAGTAATGTCTACAAAACTTGACTTAATTTGTACTTTAATATCCACCAAAATTCATCTGCAATCGCGCTTCTACATTTATGTTGATTATTTGTTTATGACATAGATTGCTATTATACCGAATAAAGCCGTTGGAATGACCGCAATTGATGATATCGGATACGGTGGGACACCATGTAAACGAGAAATTCCTACTGTTATTCGGTTTCTGCCGTTGAAAGCAAAAAGCTCAATTCTTTTCAAGCAAGGCTGTTGGAAGTTGTAGAATTTCTGAAAGTTATGGAACCTTATCTCCGCCCTCTACTTGGAAATTATTGAAACGAGCAAAATATACTGTTCCTGTCCAACTGTTTTTTGGAAATCATACGAATATAGGCATTTATTCGATCCGGAATGTATTAAAATCTAAATCACTTTTGTAGTTCTTACCTTTTTCTGTGCCGATTTCGCTCCCACCGGAAATGTTAGCATTTATGACAACTATGAAAGAGTATTTCAACGAAGAAACTGTAATTCAACTAGAAAATCCAAGATGATTAAATTATAAACTATCAATTTCCTTGAAGAGTCAATTCATAGCCTTAATTTAAATTTCATCTAAAGCACAACTTTTACCAGAACTTATACCTCAGTCATAAATTATCTATTACTTTGTTTGTCTTTTTAAATCTCAAATTTTCAAGTGGTTGTACAAGACTGGTTAAAAGTTGTACAAAATTGGCAAACGTCTCAGCAACACATAGCGAAATAAATGTATCAGGTAAGTGTTTTGATATGCTTTCATTGAAGTAGACTCTAAGTAAATCATCTTTATTGGTCCCTTCCAATTTTTTTGTTTTTTCTTTTTTTTTTTTGGACGGACCTTTTGTACGGAGTAGTAGGTAAAAGTAAAAGTAGAAAATAAAGGTCTGACACTATGAAAAATAACGACAGGCACATTCTTTTAATTGCCTCTGTAACAGCTTACTTAGGTAAGGAATTATACAGTCGGAGCAGGGACGGTCTGCAAAGAGTAATACCGCTATTAAAAAATCACCACACTGATTAAAAATCCTGATTAACCGCTACAATTATATTGAAATTTTGCCATAAGCTTATGAATGACATCAATGTTGGTTTAGGTGCTTATCTGGCAGTGTTCTTTTCACGCAAAACTGTAACAAAGAATAAGTATCAGCTTTGTGCAGTCACCGCATTGGAGGAAAAGTTCTACACATCCTAATAATAACTCATTGAAGCAGACAATCACGTAGAATATATTGCCTTTTTTGAAATGCCGAAAAACAATTTTGGTTTAATTTTTTTAGAATTCGTCTTGCTTGTAGTTGGCGCAAACTCTATATTGATTTGATAGCTATTCAATTGAAAATTCATGAAGTATACTTCGTGAAATAAGACTCAATGTTCAGCAAAAGTTAATCGGATTTGAAGAATTCTAAATGCCACCCTGTTTAGATCACCGTGGAAGGAATAACGTCCAGTGCAGAAAATTCAGGCGTTATTACAACCTCCTTGATGAAGCCTATGTAAGTGTGCCCACTTTTCACGAAATTTTAGTGTGAGTAAAAAAAAGAAACTTTAGCAACATTTTTCACAATTTCGAATTTTAATTTAAGCATGAAAATTCAATCAACAAAGTTCGATCTGCTACTTATCGGGAGCAAAACGGCTCCATTCTTCGATCATCGCAGAGGACTCGTTATTGACAATAACACAGTGTTGCTCTGCAATTTAGAAAATGATACTCTTTGCCTGTGGGGTCCTGAAAGTGGTCGATGGGGAATGATTCAAGAAAGCTTTTTGCATATTTTTAGGAAACTTCAATACAAAGTAAGATTGACTGCAATTCAAACTTTTCATTTAATTTTTTCATGTGAACCCTGCAATATGGCGTGGCATAATGGTTAAAAAGATTATTACTGCAAGGAAAAAAATTATTACTATCAGAATTATCAAGAACGTCAATTCGGTCCATTGATTCGGTATTATTGTCGTCTGTGACTATTATGTTAGGAAGGAATCTTCTTCTATGATTTTTGAGAGACAAGAAGCACCTGCTTTGATTCTCGTTTACACAATGCTTTTTTTCAGCATCTTTAAAAAAGACCTTTAGAAAATTTTTAGCATCATTAAAAGCATCTTTAGAAACTCAATTCTCTTCAATGATGGATTGGAGTAGGAAAGCTTAGTTTCACTTTATTGAATCGAAATTAATGCAGGTGCGTTACCTTCGTTAATCGTCCAGATGGTTATCCAGCTCCATCCTATCCCGTGGCTACCGCTCTCCAAGGTAGAGGAATGCTGACAAGTGACCCACTGAAATGCCAAAACTGTGTTGGGAAATTTGTTTTTCTGTTGAACTCGTTTCTCGGCGATACAGATTTATTCGAGATGTAATATTGTTCTTGCCAATATTACTAGTTAACAACAAGAAAAAGGGTATAAAATATATATGTATATTACACGATGAATTGGTAAGCAATGATAGATGAATTATATACAAAAAGCAAGTAATATGATCAACCAACAAACACCTTGTCGTTGACTTGGACAATAATTTGATCGGTTAGTTGATAGGTCGTTGAGTTGGGGATGTTACGGGAAATGTATTTAGCGAATAGAAAGAATATAGTAGCTTGCCGTCCAGTGGTGGCAGATATGGGGAAAATGTCGTTGGACGCGGAGGATAAGCGAAGAGGATGTATCGTCTGCTCGGTTGTGAAAAACCGAACTATTCTGGATTTTTCCTTATGTATGTAAGGATTAGGGAGAAGTTTTGTAAGCTCCATCCGAGTTATCATGGAGGTATGGCTAGCCTTTGACACTGTCCATTGTGTAAGTACTGAGACGTTTTTGTTTTACGCTGTTCATTGTTAGCTTATATCCTCTTCATTGCTTTAATTTTACTTATAAGATTTCGTCATCCCGTTTGCTGGATATTGTGGAAATTTTGTTTGAACGTAGCTTTAATTTCGGTAATCCGACAGAAAATTTGCATTATGATTTTCGGAGTTTTCCGACAAATTAGTTCAGGGAAGGTGACCATATTTTTGACTAAAGAAGTTCTTTACTCTTAAATATAACTTAGGAGTGATTTTCCACCGATCTGTTACACAAAAGAATGAGTTTTATTGTAACCCCAATTGTTGAAATATTGTTTCATGCTTTGTCATGTGCGTCACTGTCCTTTTATTGGAAGCACGTCATTAATATTTCAAAAAGTTGTCAAAGAATTCAAAATTATCGAAGTTGACACTGTAACTGCTTCATTCTGGATGTTTAAAGTCTTATAAAATTTATAATTCAGCTGATGTTTCGACGTTGGACGAGTGGTTCACCAACTGTACAGGCGTGCGTGATTGGTTGCGGTATTGGAAGAAAGTGAAATGTGTGAGAGCAAGTGAGAATGATGAAGTCGCTGATGACAAATCTCTTTTAATTTTCGATTTCAAAGAGACAGTTCTGGAATCATTTACGGTTTTCGTTTTATTTTGCAGCTGAAAAGATAGCTTCATAAAACTTGAAAAACACAATAAAGATTGAATTTGCAGCTTAATATCATCTCACAATGGGATAACAGCACGGAATCAATACTTGATTATCGATAAGATTGCTTATCTTGGAAGCTGTGAAACAAAAAAGCTCAACAAGGAAATCAATGAAGAATATTTGACTGAGCGAAATGACAGTAGCACTCAAAAACGGTTGTATTAGACGGATGGAATTCAACAAGTGAATCGCTTTTTCTTGCTTCCTTTCATTTACAAAAACGATTAGTTAAAATTTTCACATGGACACATAAATTTTGTTTATAAGTTATACTTCTCGAATCCTTTCCGTCAATTTCAAACACTTTTGGGGGTTGTTACTTTGATGTTGAATTGTCAATCTCAAAACGTTGGTTAGTGCTTGGTGAGGCAATACCTGCTCAAGTATATATTGATAACAAGTATATATTGATATATATTGTATTTATTGATTTTTGCATTTTCTTGAAATTCTGAATAACAGATTTCAGATTTGAATTTTTGACATTTTGGACCATTGAAGAG
>NW_018108250.1:89806-125571 GCF_000183805.2 Loa loa
AGAATGATGAAGTCGCTGATGACAAATCTCTTTTAATTTTCGATTTCAAAGAGACAGTTCTGGAATCATTTACGGTTTTCGTTTTATTTTGCAGCTGAAAAGATAGCTTCATAAAACTTGAAAAACACAATAAAGATTGAATTTGCAGCTTAATATCATCTCACAATGGGATAACAGCACGGAATCAATACTTGATTATCGATAAGATTGCTTATCTTGGAAGCTGTGAAACAAAAAAGCTCAACAAGGAAATCAATGAAGAATATTTGACTGAGCGAAATGACAGTATTATGTGGTAATAACTGTTGCACATGTTTGGTTTTTATTGATTTGGAATTTCCAATTTCTTAGTACTACTTCGTACTTTCCAGTACCAAACCGGAAACTTATGAAAATTTTGTCTGGGCTATCGAAAAACATCAAACTGAATCTTCACAAAAGAAACAGGATGGCAAAGCTTCAAAAAATACATTCGTTCCCAGAACAAACTACTCAGAATGGATAGCTTTGTCATCCACCACAACTTCTGATTCGTCATCAACTGACTTCACGCATTTGAATTACTGTGAACAACTCAGTTGTAATTTCGAAGGTATGTGAATGTCTTCATTCTCACCAAGTGTATATTATCCGAAAACAAATCTTGATTTTTCTTTAAAAGTCATTTGATATCTTTAATTTTAGTGACAAGTCCACATGTGCTACCCAAACAACTTATGCAAAAGCATGTTTAGAACTATGTACAAGGAACAAAATATACGTGGCTAGCTGTTCTTTTATGCGCCATAGGGCTAAACTTATAAAATAGCTTTTTAAAAAATTACTTAAATCATCGTGACAAAGTAGTGAATAAGGCAAGTGACAGAAGTTTAATGATAATACAGACAGCACGATAAGTCGAAATATGCAGTATTGTATCTAAAACATGAGTTGGAAGAAAATGCTTACATTATCCCAAAAGTTGGTATGTCTTTTTATTGGAACTGAATAAGTGAAATCCTAAATAAGTTTTTAAATAATATTTGATAATGTGCGATTTTGTCGATCAACCGCTCACTTTTAACGGCAGAATATTATTTGCAGAAAACGCTTGTAATTATTTAAATCATAGTCTCACGAAGATTCCATGGATGTTGCGAAGTAATGTCTATGAAATGATTATTTCAAAATCTGTTGATTTACTTCCATGTTAGCTTACTTTTTTTGTTACAACTTCATGAAGGATTGATTGGTTTCGTTGTTAAATCGAGTTGCAAGTTACAAACAAGCATAAATTTAAAAAATTAGCCGATGTACGTATGCTGATAAATCATGTAAAGGATAATTTCTTGATGACACACGTAGATTACAGTGCTAATTGAGAATTAATATTTGTCATGAAAATATTTCAGTGGGGCGAGTCTTTAACCTATGAACCTATGAAACCTATGAACGTTTATTAAAGTTTAAGGGGCTTAACTGAAGGCTGTGTCTTGACAGGCAGATTTCAGTTCCACCAAAAGATCAATTCATCAGCACTAGGTTACCTTCTCGCTAGTTCGCCATATTGGAATCATCACAATTCAAGGCAACACCTGACACAAATACCGTGTTATTCCAGTATTACAGGTAATATCAACAATTCACCTTCTAACAGGAATCACCAAACTTATTCATATATTTTAACAGAGAACAGTGTGTTGTTTTCACCTTTTTTAACAGTTGAATTGTTGAAAAAAAATCCATTCTATACGCATTCCTTCCGGGCTGTTTCTTTTTTGTATAACAGTTAATTGAAATTTTTGTAATTTTAAACAGTCAGCCTTAGTCTTGAAGTTTCTTTTTTTTTCCTTTTTTTTTGAATTTCAGTTTAATAGTGCAGGAGGAAGCCGTACTTTCATAATTTCGAAGTAATCTTATAACTACAAGGATATCCAATGTCATCTGTATCAAAAACAAATCATCATGCGCAATCTACTCACCTTGTCATGTCATTTCGTAATAAGATAAGGGACAAACGAGTAAAGGGTAAATTTCTTACTAAAACTAGCACTTCTGCCTGTGTCCTTTCAAAATGTTCTTTGGTGATAAATAAGAAAGGAATGTTTTCCACATTTAATAAATGTTTGTGTTACGAATTCTATTTCCAGATTCCCTTCATTTTTTCACTTATATGAATTTAATAAAGATAAATAAATGGTTGAACATCAAATATTGTGAGGAAGATATAAACTGTGAACTTGTTACGCAAGAAACTCAAATAAATGAGACAGTTATCTCAAGCTTCGGCACTAATACTTTTAATATCAAAGCTCACATTATTCGAAACCTTATCTTGGTATGCTCTCGTAATCTTGACAAATTGACCTCTGAACTCCCGATACCGAAGAGGCGAGAGGCATCACTTTTTACCAGATTAGTCTGACGCAACTTTTTAATAACGAAAATGACATGGACCTGTGGCGACAATACAAAAACGAAATAAAATTCTGAAAGTCTGTAATTTACACAACAAGGGCGATGGACTGTGATCAAAGCTATACAAATACAACATTTTCAACATTTAAGTGGTGGCTACATACTACACTCACAGTACAACAGCCGCGCAGATCGCTAAAAGCAGCTTCGATAATGGCTTAAAAATTCCAAGCTGGACATTTTTCAAATCTTTTATTTTATATTTAAATTTGAAAAACCAATCAGTCAGAAAGCTTCTGATTCACGAAGGTTTTCAAGCAGTGGAAATCAAAATCCCATCTTACTTCCATATTATTGTCACGATACCATAACATTTAAAGTAAATCAGAATTTATAAGGTAATGATGGACGTAAGCGATAGCGAACATCAGAGGCAAAAAGACTAATTGATTACGATTAGAAAAGCATGTCAAGAGTGGCTCCTTGATATGTTGGTGTTGTTGTGAATGTCCGGTCTATGGAAACAAATTTGTATTCGTATAGAGGAACTGATGGAAAGATAACAAAGTAATGGAAATATATGACCAGAAGTACCCCCAAAGGTTAACCTTTTCTTTAAGGTTCTTTCGAAGATACTACTAACGCATATTATAAAGCTATTAAATTTTCGATAGAAAAAAATCGTCTAGTACTTCCTGATGACTGTAATGGAAGGATAGCAGACATTCACATTGCTTTAATGAAGTATCGGCACCGGTTAGCGGAATGCATTCGGCCCCTGAGACCTTCCAAATTCGTTGAGAGGGTTGGCTCGATATCTCCCTACTGGGTTTGGGACCGACTTTCGAAAATCTTTGTCTATGCGAAATATACCGTGTGCAGACGATGAAAATGTTGTATGGGAGGATGGGTGAGTATTTAAGTTCATGATGGTGGACAGCTGGAGGAATCACATACGCGGGATGCGCTAACGACGAAATCAGCATCTCTCAAGGCTGCATTTTCCTGTTGCAGAGTCGAAACAAAAATATTTGCTAAATTTCAAGCCACCACCAGCACATAATCTCTGTGGAGCTTCCACATGTCATCTTCAGAGTTTAACTCAGGTGGGACCAAACCGAAAATTGATCGGACTGGGACACCGACGAACAGAGAGATATCTCTTCAGGAATCTCGAAATGATTCTTCTTCGTATGCTGCTACTTCATGTCATCAGCCCTCGAACCATTCTTGCGATCTTCATACCGGTAGCACTCATTTTTGTTTCTGTTCAATTTCAGTAGGTATTACTGCTGACGTTATAAAGCACTCACGTTGATTAGCGTGTTGCTTGTTGCACAGATACTGTGAAGCATATGTGCAAGTAAGTGTGAAACTTTCAAAATACAATAATTTGCTGCTTACATATTGATCAACGACCAGCATACGGTGTAACTGCATTTTTTAAGAAATTTAAACATTCTACTTAAAGGTCTGGTATTCAATTAAATGTGTTACTAGTTATTTCAGTAATAACTGCTGTTGCACTCTCAATACTTTCAGGTAGTACACATATGCCGAATGATGCAACTACTACGGCTAATGCTTCTCGTTCTCTCCCAAACTTTCTGACTGGTCCAAGCGCCACTCGTCCGCTGGGAAATATGAATCAGAATGACGTACATTTTGTAGATGTAAGTTCAAAGTAATGAATATTGAAATTGACTTCGTACTGTTGAAGAATGATATCGGACAAAAAATATCCTTATAGTTCAGGAATGCTAAAATTTCGTTCCAGATATGGTGTGCTGTATTTTCCAAATCACGAAATTTTCTTTTGACACTGATAGTGAAAGCTACGTTACTTAGTTTCAATATGAGGTAATTTCATATTATCTAATTTGTCAAAAGGAAAAAAATAATAATTTCATATTATCTAATTCATCAAATTCAAATCACGGTGTGCCACTTAATTATTCTAAAAATCAGGATTTGTCGGAATCGTATGTCGAAGATGCATCGTTAGAAATTGAAAATGGTTATCCACTTGTTGCTGATTTGCAACAGCTTCGTTTACAGAATCACATCCGCATGTCGATTGATGATATTATTGAGCAGCAGGCTTTTCATTCGGTATTTCAAATTTGAGTTCTTTCTTCAACAATACAGTTCTTCCCTGTTTGGATTTTTTACATTTTTTAATGCAATGAAACTGCTATTATCACATGCAATGCATAGGAGACAGTAGATGACGCTGCAGATGAGCAGCGACGCTTGCTGAATGATCCAAACACCAGAGGTTCCGAATTCCTCGAAAGAACAAATGAAACAGTTGGTATCATTACAGCACGAGCAGAGGAAGTTATCGGGTTATTTGATAAGCTTCATTTATGTGTTGTTAATATCCTATGTATAAAGCTACGTTTTGTTTGTATAAACTCAGTGAAATTTGGGAACTCAGTTACTTAATTTATTTTGCCGTTAATTCATTTCTTCTCAATCTTGAAACTTAATATACAGAGAGGGCTTCCAGACCACTGCATGATGCAACATCTCTTGTTCATAACGCATCATCTCTCCGTGCTTCAGTGAACAAACGTCTGATTGATGCTCAAGATGGTTAGTATTTTAAATATTAATATGCAGTTTCCATAGGTGTTCGCCTTTATTGTGCATGAGGATCTCTTCCAAACAGTGTGAAATGGAAACTACCGATTAGTTACTGCATTTATCAAGCATTTTAGTACTTATAATATCGCTACAAATTTATCCATTTATACGTAGTATGCGGTCGAGATTTTTTATTCTTGCTTACCAAAACGAAATCATGACATGACTGGATGTAAACGGGTCAAGTGTAGGTTCATGCCAATATCCACTTCACAATGCTGTCGCTGTGGGACGTGCGGTAAACGACACTTCGAGAATCGAAGACGCTGTGGCAAGTAAATGCTCACTGATGTCAGACTTTGCCTTAATTTTTTTTTCTGCAGTTAAGACAACAAATCTTTGCATTATTTGAATGCATAAAATTGTCGTTATAAAATCAAAAAAGAACATTATGTAATAACGAATGCATGAGTTCCTTGGTGTCATAAAAATTAGACAATTATTTTGGTTGAAGTGGAACTGGTGAAGTACCATATATGGGCTGGCAAGCATCGAAAAGCACGCTGAAGGAACGTTTTACGTTTTTATATTGCAACGAAATTCTTGCTGATATCTGGTTTGTTGTTGGCCGCGGCGAACTAACCCAGGCATGTACTGGTTATACTTTGTCATACGCTTTCAAGAATTATTGGTTCTGTAGATGCGCCTAGAGCTCTGCAAATTTTATACATGCTGATATTTTCTTTTTCTTTTCAGAGGATTCCTGCACATAAATTCATATTAATTACTGGCTCAGCTGTTTTTGATGCTATGTTTAACGGTGGGTTGGCGAACAATACAATCGGTAGATCTTGGATAAAATTTGTTAAACAAATTTACAAATTTCGTCAGAGTCACATTAAATAATTTAAATGCAGTATATGTGTTTTACTGTTATCACCATGAGAAATAAACGGCTGTTTGTAGGAGCAGGGACGAATAATGTGGAAAGTAGTCAAGATATTTACTTACCTGATGTCGAACCTGGAGCTTTTTTGGCTTTGCTTAAATTCCTTTATACAGATGATGTTTCTTTTGGACCAGAAATTGTAATGACAACTCTCTATACAGGCATGCATTCCTTGAAACTTCACAATGTTTTTCGTGTTCACGATAAACAACACTAGCTACCGTGAGTAATATGGTATTATGATATATTATTTTCCTAAGCTGTGAAAAATTTTTAATGTCTTTTGCAAAAGCTGAACTGGGAAAGTTTGTTTTTATAGAAAATAGTTTATGAAGTTAACATTTGCAATCGTATTTCTTTTTCAGCCATATTTTATTCCGTATTTTCTTCAGCCAAAAAGTATGCAGTGCCAGCTATGGAACTCGCTTGTGTTGATTTCTTGAAACGAAATTTAGGCGCTGATAACGCTTTTATGTTGCTGACTCAGGCACGATTGTTCGATGAGCCGCAGTTAGCTAGCCTTTGTTTAGATATAATTGACAGAAATACGATTGAGGCTTTGAATGCGGAAGGTAAATCATTCTTTTCTGTTGGTAACTATGAATACGTTTCTCCTTTTGAACAGCGACTTGTACTGAGTCAAAATTGATGTTTCAGGTTTCACGGAAATTGATCTGGATACACTTTGTGTTGTTCTGAAGCGAAACACTTTGCGGGTTCGTGAAGCGCCATTATTCCTCGCAGTACTTCGATGGAGTGTGGAAGAATGTCGACGTCGGACCTTGACCGTTAGTGCAGAGAATCAGCGAACAGTGCTTGGCAGAGCTTTACATATGATACGCTTTCCGTTGATGACAATTGACGAATTTGCCCAACATGCTGGTAAACATATTCATCTTGAAGGCGAAAAAAAGAAAAAACAAAAACGAACCTTTAGAAATTTTTGTTGATTTAACATGACGAACTCGCTGCGTGAAGTTTATTAAGGAAAAATTTTTAGCTCAAACAGGTATACTAACTGATCGTGAATTGGTTAACCTCTTTCTGTATTTTACGGTCAATCCTAAACCACAGATTGAATTTCTGGATGTTCCACGTTGTTGCGTGTTTGGTAAGGAAGTAGTAGTTAGTCGTTTCCAACGCGTTGAAGGACGTTGGGGATACAGCGGTACACCAGATCGTATTAAGTATGTTCTGTTTTTCTTTTTGATTTTTTGCTTCAAATTCATATAAGTGGAAAATCCGAATCTTTGATAAGTGGTAATCTCGAAGGTCTCGGTTTTCTCTTGTAGTTTTGCTGTTTGCTCAGAAACATTCATTGCAAAACTCGTGAAAAAATCAAGACATGCATTCTCGCATTCTTAGAGCCATTCAAAACTTCTCTGTCACTCACCTTTACGTCTTGTAAAAGAACTTTGGCTGTGATGAAGTTCTGGAATGCATATGAATAAAGTTTAAAATATATCAGTCTTCCGTGGTATTTTGTTGTTTCTTCCCGACATTTTCCTGCATTGTATTCTGCTGAAGATGAAGTCAGGAGTAGTTAATTCTTCGTGTAAAGGCTAAAGAAATCAGAAAATTCATTGGACCAGTTCCAAGTTAAAGAAGTACCTTTTTAAGAAATACCTATATGTTTACATGTAAAAAATGGAAATATTTGCCTGAGTTCTAGGTTTACTGTTGATAGAAGAATCTATGTTATTGGTTTCGGTTTGCACGGCTCAATTCACGGTCCCCATGAGTACCAAGTTACTATTCAAGTAGGTTTTTTTTGCTTGTCACTGATTAATACTGTTTAGAGCAATATATTTCCCGTGATCATACACATAAACTGTATTATTCCTATTCTGTTCAAGATTCTTCATTGTGGCACGGGGAAAATTTTGGCAAGCAATGATACGTCATTTTCCTGTGATGGGTCATGTGGGACATTTCGAGTGTTGTTCAGAGAACCTGTGGAAATCAGCCCCTGTGTTACTTACATTGCTTCTGCACGTTTAAAGGTAAGATGTTTACCGAAATTCCTCTCCTGCAAAATATCAGTTTTTGAACACTTTACTGGATTCATTAACTTCCGTTAACTTTGCGAAATTAGACTCATACGAGTCTAATTTTGCAAAGTTAGACTCGTAAAAAAAAAATTAAAAAAAACAAAATTAGACTCTTATTACACTCGTATGAGTTTCTCAGGGTCCCGATTCTCATTATGGCACCAAAGGTTTGCGGCGTATTGTTCATCAGTCCCCTTCAACTGGAGTCATAACTTTTCAATTTACTTACGCTGCTGGTAATAATAATGGTACATCTGTCGAAGATGGCCAAATCCCGGAAATCATCTTCTGCACGAAAATTATTTGATTTTCTCAGTAATGATTCGTTCCTTTTTTGTCTTAATGTGCACGAATGTACATTAAACACCTATTCTTTAATTCTTCCTTGTTTACTTGAATTTAGATTCGTCTCTTTCTTACGTTTTTGTTTTCTTATTTTTCTCGGTCACCCACTTAATTGATTTTGTAGGTCATTTCAGCTTTTGTAATTTCTTTACTTCTCAATTACCACTGCTTTGCTCATTTTGTATTTTGCTGAACTTTTATTGGTACGAATCAGTAATGTGGATGTAAAATCTTCAGCACATCTACAAATGAATCTTCGTTATAAAAATCTTAGTTTGTTCTAATTAAGCTGCTGAAGATCTATAATAGGAAATGGTCTTTGTAATTTATCTGTACTTTTCTGAGGAACAACAACTGGCAATTATGTTTGTCGTAAGTTGGTTTTGTTTTGGTTATCCTCAACTGTCTTCGGGCCGATATCGAAATTGCGGTTTTCTCTCGAATGCGTAATTTATGGTTTCAGGAACTTCTGTATTCTATATACGTTTATCTGCTACGCCGATAAACTTTATTTATATACGAGGCTACTCTGATCCCATATTATCTTGACAACGCCAGCGCAGTAGCATGCTTGTGCGAATAATTATCTGTATTGTACGAATGCTTGTGCGAATAGTTATCTGTATTGTACATTCCTAACAGGTGTTTTGTTATTAGCACTGCCTTGTTATTTTGAAGAATCTGGGGGCCCAAGTTCAATAATAATGCATATGAACAGAATCGTGAGCTTTGAGGGCAGGAACTAAACTTTTTGGATTCGATTTTGATTTAATTTTAATGGTCATCGAGCATGTTGTAGTTTTAAGCATACGTTTGTCAGTGCTCTTGTAAGTGGATTCAAACAGGTATAAGTTGAAAACTACTTGCAAATTTTCAGGATTTGATATTGTATTAAAAAGTTTAGCAGGCTTTCTGATGGGATACGTTACTGTGATCTTTTCCAACTACAAGAAACAAGTGACTGCACTTGCTGCTTGATTTCGGTTGCTTTAGAGTGATTGGATTGCTTCGAATTGTTTTGCTTTCTTAAGTTTTGAGGAAGGCAAAGGCTTTGCCACCGTCATAAAAATTCTGGCAGGGACAATTGAATTTCAAAAAATTGAGATCCTCTTCTACATGTAAACAAGTTTAGTGATTGACAAATTTAAATTTGACTGTTTTTAATGCAGTGGGGACTAACCGAGTAGCAAATAATTGAGTGGAAGTAATAAATGATTTACAGAATACAATGAAGGAGTAGCAGTCGTGAAAAAATCCGAAATATGGGAGTGTATTTGCGGAAACCTGGAGCGGGCTGAAAAGTTCTGTTAGCGAAGTACGAGTACTCAACCAACGATTTAATTGGAAGATATAAATAGTTTGCGGGGATTGACATTTTGTATGTTTTCGAATTGACCGTCGGCCTTGATTTCCTTGCATATTCGCATTTCCCTCCGCAAACCTGTTTGAATATTCAAACATTCTGATAAAACCAAATTTAAGTTTTAAGCAGTAAAGAAGGGCATTTCTTGAGCATTTAGGGATTCAGGCAAGTATGATTTAGAAACTGCTTGTAAATTTTGAAACAAAAACTGCTTGCAAATCGCGAGCTCTTGTTTATTAGAACAGCGTCCCCATGACCTGCCGCTTTTCACTACATTCAAATTGCATGCCCATGTTTTATATCCAGGTCTATGGCTTGAACAAGAATTTTTGAATAACACGAGTTAATGGAACAAACGATGGATAAGAGCTGCGCCCCTTCATTTTAGAGGGTTACATGAATATTTGAAATGAACAATAAAATACTGAAATGAGTGAAATGAGCCAATTAGTAAGACCCGACTATAGTTACTTCCATAGTTCATGTTTTGTTGCTGCTGGTGTTTTGCGCACCTTGTCCTTGGTCATAATCACCAGTCATTTCTTCTTTCATGAAATCTAAAAGTAACTTCAACTTATTACGATCCAGTTTATTACCCTTCTGTTTACTTTCAGGTTATCAGCGATACTTATTTTTAAAATATGTGAGAAAAGAAAAACCTGTCCACAATGATACCAATTTCGAGAACTACCATACCAGGTGCTCAGAGTTCTGGATAATGAGACTCATTGTTCTTTCCGAAGCAACCGAAATTTTTTAATACAAAGCAGTTATGGCAGTTTTCAAGTCTCATTTATGTCAGGAAGTCGTCTGAAACACCTTAACAAACCGTCTGAATCTCTAACGAAAACCCAACCAATTTCTAGACGATACATACTCCTTGATCCTGGAGAATCTTACAAATATTTAGGACCAAATGAACATGTAAACATTGTATGTCCGTAGAATTCGTGAAAATTCGTTCAGTATTGCACGCGTAACTTCTAGGAGATTGGTGTTCAAGACGGGTTTTGCTTCTTCCCAAGGTTCGGAATTCACTTTCTCGTGGCACAGTAAACCGTAGAATAGATAAAGGCCGTATGGATTCAAATAGAACAAAGGATAAGTAACGGGCCCTTATCACAAGTACGCATAAACATTAAGGTATCGTGAATGCTCCTGGCTCAGATTTTAGTTACTGGAAACTCGTAACGCGTGCTTCACCTTCACCTTTCCTTGCTTGAAACGCATAGCTACAAATGTTGTTAATCATTTCCGTCTGTTTTAACATTTTCAGAGAACATATCCATCGACTTCCAATCATCGAAAATATTCTTGCAAAAAGACTTTCAATACTGAGCCCTTCATTCCTTTTCGGTCTCCTAAGCACTGTTTTGATTGGAAATTACCATACCTTTCTACCGTTGCCATTTGTGGGATTGTCACGTATAAATACAATCACTTCGCTGCCTACATAATGGATGAGCACTTCATATATAGAGATAACAGTTCCATTTTAAAATTCAACATTACCCTTCATATCCAACCACTCGCTACAGCTCTTGATGAAATTAATCATGTATTCTTGTAAGTTTTAAACCACATACCAGTTCACTCAAAACGAGGATGATTCATCTGCGAACCAAATTATCCACCGAAAAACAAGCTTTCTCAGCCTTTCCCACCCATGAAACTGTGTCGTGCTCGACTAAGTTAAATTGTGCGACTTAATTGGTATCAGGTTTCTTTTCAAATATCAATTATTTATTATAAATCGTATAGATATCACCACAAAAAGCAACTGAACCTTTAAACAAACAAATAAAAAACTCTATCGTTCAAAACAAAGCAAAACAAAACGAAAAAAAAAAAGAACTTCAAGTAGCTTAAATGAGAATTCATTTTTACGTGCTATCGGATCTTTAATGCATGACCGTCAACTTTTTGAAGTACTCCTTGGATTCCCTGACACCGGGCTTAATTGTTGGCTTATCATCAGACCAATTTGCTGGACATACTTCACCATGTTTCTCCACAAACTGAAAGGCTTTCAACGTACGAAATGCTTCATCCACACTACGACCAACTGAAAGGTCGTTCACCAGAGTATGACGGATTTCACCATTTGGATCAATTAAGAACAAACCTCTGAAACAAAAAAAAAAGAAAAACATTGAGGTTTAATAACTAAGAGAGATACCTTAATTTTGTTTGAGGAATAGCATACATGATGTGAACAAAATTTAAAATATTCTAGACAAACTAACAAGATAGGGTATCTTACCGATATGAGATACCTGTTTCATGATCAAGCACACCGAATGCATTCGCTATATCTTTATTAAAGTCTGCAAGCACTGGAATCTGCAAGGAAATTTTCCAGCCTATTTAAGACTAATGGAATGAAGATTGGACACATTACCAAAACTTGTAGAAATTTAGTATAAAAAACGCGAACCTGCATATCACCAAGACCACCTTCACTACGCGGGACCTGTGTCCAAGCTAGGTGTGAGAAGTGGGAGTCGCACGAACATGCAATTAATTCTGCGTTTAATTTCTGAAACTCCGCATATCGATCGCTGAAGGCAGTAATCTCGGTTGGACAAACGAATGTACTGAAAGCAGTATTAATTGCAAGATCAAGGTTAAGAATCAGTGGATTAACAAACTTATTGTTTGATCAATTTATCTATGAAGACTTTAGAGCACTCAGAGTTAAACCATGGATCATCACCCCATAGGCTGAAGCAATGCCACTGTGCCACTGCGTTGGCCATAATAGAAATCCTACAAAATTCAGAGAATCACCAAGACAAAATACGAAATTTTGAAGGACAAAACGAAGATTAACTAACAAGTCAAGTGGATAAAAAATAGGATAAGCCATTTTCCTTTGTAGTCTTTCATGCTAATTGTTTTGAAATCGCCATTTACAACTGCTGTCCCCTGAAACAGCAAATATGCTTGCAAAGTGATTCCGCACAAAAGAATTACCCTCTTACTTCCACAGAACGATTTTATAAATCGTTTTGTACAAAAAGATTATTCTCTAATTTTCAAAATAGCAACCACAACCAAGCGAAGTGATAAAAATAAGTCTGCAAAGATAAGCGTACAGAAAAATCAGGTGCTTTGTTTTTTGGACCCAAAGGTCGAACACCAGTTAACATAATAGAGGAGGTGCAAAATCTGGCTGTAAACATCTGGTGAAGTGGAGATGCCACTGCCTAAAATCCAATCAGAATAAAATCATTACTTTTGATCACTCAAAAGATTATAGGAAATAGATCCTTAAAAACATGATAAAGCGAGCAAAGAATTGAAACTATAAAACTGTAAAAACTCACTAACACTGAACGAATCATTTGCTCGGTTTCCTTGCTTTCTCTCTGCAATATCTGTTTTACAGAAAGTTGGGAGGACAGCAGTCAGAAAATAAGTCAAGAATATGTCATAATAGTAGCAGCCCTTCCTTCAAGATACCTTTATTTAAAGCAACTCAACTATATTCTGTCATCATCTCTCTTTGCCACAACCTCCGCGAAAAAAAAGGATACTTCAACCTAGAACGCTAGCAAATTATATGCTAACCTGACCACCGCCGTCAGAAATCTTCCTAAATGCATAATATCACTTCAGGTGTCTTAAAGTCTGCTAAAACTTCAGTATGTGGCCTAGGCCGAAATACTGATGGTCTGCTACAGCCGAATAAACTAGGTCTTTTTTCGAAAAATTTTTTAGATTATTCAGAAAAAGTTCCCATTATTGGTCCAATTTACCATTAGTCATAAAAATAGAAATCTGATTATGAAAGAGCACATATAACGATAAGTCCGCAGTTTTTAAAAATTTTCATCTGTTAAGCAAATGTTCTGGAACAGTCTGACTCAGTTTATCAGACAAAGGGCAGCAGAATTGTCTAAATAGATAAGTTAAAAGGTTGTCAAAACCAATTCAGAGGACATCTCGAAAAGTTGGGAAGTGAGTGGCAGTGATTCCCGGAACTTTCTCTTGCCTACTATTGACCAAATACCTCAGAAAGTCCAGTAATTACACCCTAAATACGGCACCCTGCCCCTTCCCGCTTCCACCACAAGGTCTTCCTATGTCGCCACCAGTCGACCTCTCACTCTTTCAAGCTCTTGTTTTCCGCAACTCTTATCGATTCCTGCTGCCTCCTCAATCGCATAATCTCTACTGTCAATCTTACTTGTCAAGTAGATGAAGACTCCGAAAGAGCTGAGCAGTCTGAGAGTGTGGCGCTCGCAGTTATGGTTAGGGTATCGTTGTTTACTTGGCTTACTTTACTGAAGTTCAGGGATGAAAATAGTTTTTTTGTAGTGTTAAAGTCTCCACGTGAACGTATCGTTGCTGTGGTTATGAAATACTTTTGATTGTACGTTGTGAATTGCAGGGAAAAAAGATGTATAAATAATTTAAAATTCTGAAAATCAAATACAAATATTACATATCTATTATGTGAGTCGTTTTTCAGTGTTTTGTAAGAAAAGATTCGATGGTATGTCTGGATGACCTCCATATATATGATCGACTAGCGAGCATATAACGAGTGAAGTAAAACATGTTAGCCTTTGATGACAGCAAGACCGGTATGGCTGGTATTGATAAGGTTTCCCTTTTTTCATTTTTTCATAAGAATTAGTGTAACTCATACAAGGCAGCGGATCTCGTGATGGTAGATGGACATCGTGCACTATTATTCAGTCGGTTGTCCGGAAAAGGCAGCACCAACTATGCAGTAGATTTTAAATGTAACATTGGGAATGAAATTTTTGCTCTGTTTCCTATGTTATCCCACAGTAGCTAATCCTGCATGTGGAACAAAGTCAGAGCACATTGTTACCACTTTATATATTAACAACACTTTATTCTTTATGTTCCTTGCTACATCGTTTTAATTATTTTGTTTGCTGTCCTTGATAAGAATTCATTCTGTAGCAAATTTCGGGTGAAATGGTCCTTCTTTAGAAAAGAGTATGAAAATTTTCTAGGAACATGTCCAGAAAATAATCAATGAAAATACTAGTCCAGATTTCGAGGAATACGCAAAGAAAAAGAAAGTGAGAATCGATGCCAAGATAAAACGTTATCAAAACATTGCAGCGAAATTCACTCCGCATCAGATTCTTCAGGCGCAGGCTGAAGTTGGCTTTTTATCGCCACATTTCCGTATCATATTTTATTGTATTCTACACATTTATAATTAAGGTGGACTTCTAACGGATCATTCTTTGTGATACACTGTAGATTGCACGATTTAGATGGATGTTTTGGTTGGTATATTGGAAGAGGAACGTGATCTTTCTCGTTATGCTGTTCATGTTGACATGGATGCATTTTATGCATCTGTTGAAATGAGAGATGACCCTTCATTGCGCCATATTCCAATGGCCGTTGGTTCAAATTCAATGCTTGTATGTGTATTATTCTTTTGATTCATTAATGTACGTGGTTACAGTATATCTTATATTGATATTTTTATTGTAGCAACTTGTATTGCACTACAGCTGTGATACAGAATAGATGCAGCAGTTGTTTGGCCTTTTTTATGAAATATGCTTCTCATCAGTCTACCTCTTTTTAGTTATTATCTATTTGTTCGAAGCTGTTTTTTATATAGCGCATTATATTAAAGTATGAAATGATTTTAGCATCTTATACTGCATCATTTTCAAGTAGAAATTAGAATGTAATAGATATTTTAAAAACATCATTATATGTTTCAGCCAGTTCAAGCTTTTTTTCTAGAGTACATCAAATTATGCCGCTCGTCGTTTTGGTGTCCGCTCCGCTATGCCTGGTTTTATTGCAAAAAGTTATGCCCCCATCTAAAAATCATATCCGGTTCTTTTGAAAAATATCGAGAAGCAAGTTCGGTGGTAGGCATTTTCGGTTCGTTGGAGTGTTTTAAAAATTTTAAAATTTAGAAAAGCAGAATAAAATAACAGAAGTTTTCAGCATTTAATTTTCAGGCTCGGAAGATATTTAGAGATTATGATCCGGATTTTCATGCGGATGGCTTAGATGAAGCATACATCAATTTAACAACCTATATCCAAAATCGATTTCTCACTGGCTCAGGTACATAGTTGTTGTGCTGTTGGTGATTTTCCCCATATTTATTTTAAAGATGCATTTTGCAGCCGAACACGAACGAATTCGATATATGGGTGAGTGTGTTTGCCGATTGCCTTTGATTACGGAAAATGAGATGTACCACTTGGTCAGTGCTGAAATTACTGAAGAGATATGCACAAAATGTAAAAAACTACGTAAATGTGTACGAGATCGTATCACTTTCGGAGTTGATGTTGATGAAGTATGTGTTCCACAATTTTCTTGTTTCTATGAAAGAACCTATTAATGCCATTCGAAAATATTTGCTGGATGAAACAATTTTTTAGATTGTCCATGAAATACGATTCAGAGTAGAACAAGCAGTGGGTTTAACTTGCAGTGCAGGTACAGTTAATGATATATCGTTTAGTAGTAGTCGTTAAGTTCAGCAATTGTTGAGTTTATGAGGAAAGGGCAGCAAGCTGATAACTTGAACTGAAAGGCGAATTCCATGTGTGGTGGTATATATTGCAGGAATTGCGCCAAATTCCCTGTTAGCCAAAGTATGTTCCAATATCAATAAACCAAACGGGCAGTATCGTCTGCTGAATGAAAGAGAAGCCGTTTTGAATTTCTTGAAGGATCTCCCCATACGCAAAGTAATTTTACACATCCACTGAATTTAGTAATGAAGTTTACTTGTTATTTTCCATTGTTTCTAAAATTTATTTTGATATAAGCAGAACCAGTTCATGTTTAATGTTTCAGATAAGCGGGATTGGACCTGTAACAGAAGCAGTTCTAAAAGGAATAGGTTTGGAAAAATGTGGTGATTTATATGAGCAGCGTGGAATAATCAGTTTGCTTTTCACGCAACGCAGTTGCGAATATTTTTTGCGAATTGCTCGTGGTATATCTCACGTATTCAGTGTTGATCGAAAAATAAGGCGGAAAAGTATCAGTACAGAAAGAACATTCCATCCTACTGGAGATCTTGGAGCTCTTCTCGAGGAAATGCGTTATAGATATTTTTTTTAAATTATAGTTAAGGTTTGTAAGACGAGGAAATAGTAAAATCTGAGCATTCCAAAGTACCGTTCAGTCTTTAAGACTTGAAAACCTCACTTATAATGCCGGCTTTTTGTACGTTACAGACGTTGGAGAGTCTTTGCAACGAACTTATTGATTCTTTACCCGATCATAGAGTTCGAGGAGGACGAACAGTTACTGTAAAGATGAAATTCTCGACGTTTGATGTAATTACAAGATGCTGCAGGTACTATTGGTATCATGTTCTTTCTTTTTGTCATTCCACTTTCATGATTGATTCCAAGTTTCCGCTAAAGAGTAAGGTAAAACTTTTATACTTCTCACTAAGATCTTTGGAATTATCATAAAATTCTTGACTAAGTAGTTTTTCAGCGTGGATTACATGATTTCTGATGTAGACCGTTTATTTGCTTTATGCTCAAAGTTTGTACGTCGAGAAATGCACAACGACCATGGCAGTGATAAATATTTGAGATTGCTTGGTGTACGGTTAGCGCATCTAGTCTTCGAAAATGAGAAGGTTCCACAGTTTAGTATTTATAATTGTTATATGGATCATTTTTTCGCTTCCTAATGCTACATTTTATCAGATTGAGCCCTCAAACCCGCTATGCTCATTCTGGAAGCAAAAAGAAACGGAATCGACAGCATTGGGATATATTAGTGATGATGCGTCAAATAATAGTCTTTTACTCTCAAATTTGAAATTTGATCGCAACTTCGACATTGAAGACGGACTAGATGGTACCTCTCAAGAAGTGGTTCATTTGGCTGAACCACAACCTTGCCCAATTTGCAAAGTCGCATTGCCAAAGAAGCTCACATTGGTGAATCAACATATTGACGAATGTTTGAATAGGTTCAGAAATTGATATGAAACACTTATATATACGTTTGCTGGTATTTTTGTAGGCATCATTAAAAGCATGGCAAATATAGTTTTATGTAGCGGAAAAAGCGTTAGGTTCAACGTTTCGGTTTTTGGGCTTGTATAATTTTAGTCGCAGACATTGGTCACTTCTTGCATAAACTTTTCAGAAAAGCGATAAGTGAACTGCAAAATGATCAAAATACCATCAATGCGACGGTAGACGGTGGAAGTCCGGAAGACAAGACGCCAAAGAAAAGGCTGATGAAGAGAAAAGTGTCAAATACGATACCTAAGAATTCATTAGAAAATTATTTAATCAAAAGGCCGATGAACATATGATTAATATTTGTCTTGATTCGGCTAGATTTCGGATATTTTTTCCCCAGTTACTTATGGATTATGATATGTGATTTGGCTAAGTGAAAAATGACTGAGTAAAGAATTACATTTTCTTGAACGATAAGGTCTCAGGTTGGAAAATATCTGCGGAATTTGGATTAACTGCTGAAGCAAAAGGCTGTAACTCACCTGCACATTCAAATTCAGCTGTTTTGAGTTCAAAAAAGGGAAGAAATTATGAAGGGATGCTGGAAGTTGTGATGGAACAAAGTTCTACTCATGGTAACGATCGCTACCATCGATAGTTACTACCGTATAGTTACTCAATATATACGTTCCGTAATTTGCCGAAGAAAATCCAGTAAATCCGTACTATCTGATCTACTTAATTAATCCTACGGAAAATAAACAATTATCTAATCTTGCACCTCAATTCCTTTCGTCTCGTCTTCAGTGATATATGGAAATGAGTCTCCCTAAATTATTGGAAATACGAATACTTCCTGATGATTATTCTCACTAATTATAAGACCCCAGTCTGACTTGCATGTCTGGAGCGGAAATACATTTACCGAACCTCTGCTCAGCGAAGGAAATACCAGGCAGGGTATCCGCACAGCTTATTTCTGCGCAGAATACTTATTATATATGTGGACGCATGGAATGCCTAAGGGCGCTGCTAACAAACACAAGGCGGCGTGGTCTGGCGCCAAACAATACTTACGGAGTCTGAATATATTTCTACTGTTCAGCCCCGCTTCATCACCGACCTCTGCCTCTGCCGAAAAACTGGGTCAACTACTACCAAACGAGAATGAACCAACCATTGTCGCGAAGTTGTTCCTGCCGCGCCTGAGATGACAATGTAGAAAGTCGACTTGATAATGGGAAGCTCCTGGTTCCCACAGAATACGAAGAGTCCCGAATTGCGGTGCAGATAGTGTTAGTTGAATTTCACCGCATCTAGGCCGTAATAATTAACTAATATCACAATAGACCCACATGTTTATGCATCACCTACCTGACAGCCACAACGTAATTTTGTAGAACCATTTTTCGTTACGCACTTTAAAATGTAGTTTTTATTTCTGAAAATACGTGTCAGAACAGAAAAGTTATATTTGTACTGAAAAGAAATTCAAAGAAGTGACAAAGGATAAACTGCCACGGAATACATCAACACTGTAATTACACCAATGCATGAGTAATCGGGTTGCAAAAGAACTCTTGAAACGGGACGATCACAACAAAACAATGGGTGTACGCCTAAAGCCGTTGAAGTTATTTATCGAGAAATAGCACGGTCAACACGAAGTTGACGTCCCATAAATTCTGCATGGTTCATACTTCCAACAGCCTGCTCCGCCGCTGCCTCCGTTTCGAATTCGCAAAAACCGAAACCACGCGGACGACCTGTATCCCGATCCAGCACGATACGCACGCTGGTTACCGGACCAACTTGCCAGAAGAAATTTGCCACATCTTCCTCTCTTGCGCTGTAAGGCAAGTTTCCAACTGAAAAACAGCAATTCAAAAATTTTATAATGTTGCCAAAAAAATGGCAAGTACGGCTGACAAGATCTGTATTCCCGACTTACATACTTACATAATGTATGTAGATGTCGATACGTTTTTTTTCAGGCTACACCGCCAAGAAACTTGCTGTAAAAGCCTGAGGTCCAGGGTATAAACAATCTGCACCCGAGTTTCTACCAAGCATGCCAGTTGAAGAGAAATTAAAACCTTGCCTCCCTCAACATTTATCTCTTAGGAATCGTATTGAAAAGGAAAGAGAGGTGAGGGATGACGGCAAGACCATGTATCTGAACAAAGCACCAACTCGTAACAGGACTCCTCTACCTATGAAATCTGGCAACACTCCCTTAAAATACTTCGGCAGTTTCAAATCGTTTAAATATTTCGCGGCACTGAATTATCAATACATGACTCTCCAGAACTGTTTCTTGTTCATCATTTAGTTATAATACGGATTTATGTAAGATATGGCTACTAGATCCATGAAAAATCAGAGTCTCCCACCACACCAAACAGTCTTGTAAATTCTCCCACTTAAGATGCACTTGCAGTGAAAAGATGCAAAATGAAACTGACCAAATACTGAGCGAGACATGATCTTCTCCGGGACCGAACGTGAGACCTTGACAAAAGACAGAAACGACCCGAGAACTACAAGGAAGAACTTTTAGATGGAAACACAATTATAAGCATAAAGCACAACAAACAAACACGCGACTGATCGAAAAATGTAAGGATACAGAATAAGATCTGCCGAAAGGATCCAGAATTCAACCATTCCACGACCTCAGGCCAATCTTTCCAATTGTTCTGAGATAAAATAGCAAGTGCATAATTATGTATAACCGAGCAAAGAACTGGAAGACGCCAACGAGATCGTAACACGAAACCACCACCACCACACGCTAAGCCTAAAAATGGTGAATGAATGCGAGAAGAGGTGCGCTCGACTTTCAATCGATTGTCCGTCCTCCATTCTGACACTCTCCCATAAGCAGGCTGATCAAAGGCAGATGAGAGAGACTGTGACTGAGAGGATGAGGAGGGCACGCTGTAGCAGACATAGGGAGGCGGCTATAGAGGGATGGGAGAAAAGAAGGAGGGTGCGAGCCCCTTGTGTAAGAGTGCTAAGTAATCCCCGGAAGCTTATGGTATATCTGTGCGCTTGTTGCATAATTTTGTTCTTCCTACTTCTCAGTTTTTCTGGTAAGTCACATAGGCGGTTTTTGGTATATTTCAACATTATACTCTATCCATACGGTGTATCCTCGGATGGAGGATACAGGAACCTACTAAAGTACGAAGTATCGTTGTTCATGTGAAATGCGGGATGTCCACTGGAAACAATTTTCGCACTTCACAAATAAGGCGTTCTGGCCATTTCCTCCTTGCAATCTGTAGGCACTGTAAGGCATGCTATGACGTTTTCAATGCTATACTTGCTAGAAGTCGTCCATGATGGATAAATATATTTACTGGAATTAAACATATTTACTAGGACAGGTGCGGAGTATACATACGTCAAGTTCTGTATTGCACATGCACCAGCTGATGGGCAGGATGATTAGGCTGCAAACAACTAAAGAAGAGACCAAATGATCAGGACCCCGCATATCGGGCTCCCAAAGGAAGATGCATTATGACCTCTTCCCGCTTGACTAAATTCGCTTATTTTCCCTTTCCATTCCTTTCTGGTCACCGGTTCAATAACCAAGCTGTTTATAGCCCAGATATGCACTGCGAGCTTCAGCCAAACACAGTAGAGCAAACTATGGGACAAAAATGAAGGGGGACCTTTTCAGCAATCAAACACTCGCCCTATTTGCTCCATCCTTCAAAGTTTGGAGGTGACTCGAGACTGGATCCGTAATATTGAAAGACTAAACCCGTTTTAGCATTGCGAAAGCAAGTGCTTGAAGCCAGGCTTTCTCAAGAAATCTTGACTGACTATGAAAAGTGTAAATGTTCATAATATGGAAAGAAAAAAAAAACAAAAGGGGCATGAAATGCCATCTTCTGACCCTTCATCACTTCGGTGTTATATATTTCTAATGTAGAAAAATTTCAGTGCTCAGAATAAATGACCATTCCACTTTTGTTTTTGAGCAAAACAACTGAGAAGTAAAGATTTATTCATTATCTGCCATTTTACTTGATAAACCGGCCTTCAAACGGTAGTAAAAGGTTAATTTGAATACAGCTTCCTTCGCTTTTTTAAGCTCGTTTGTTTCAATGCTGCTCTTAAATTCTCTTCCTATCAACTGAATCTTAGTTTCCACTTCATCCAACAAAATCTTCAGTTCCTTTGAATCATTGCTTGTTACTATCAATTCATTCAGTTCCATCATTTCTGCCAAGAAATCCCTGCTGCCCATTGCATCTAGAAATAGTATCACCAACTACTGAACCACCTCTGACCAACAAAATAAATTTAAACCTCCCGAAGTTTTTTTGGATTTCAGGAAAACACACAATCTGCCAGCCAGAATGCTGGAGTAAAATTCCGGAAGTTGTTGTACAACTAATTTAATGAACTGGGAATTGAGTTCCGTAATGATTAATAATCGATAATCAAAACAAGTTTGGGAAAGTTACTTTTATTATTCAGTGGCTCCCCTTTCAACGTTAGCAGATATTTGGCTCTCTCCAACGGTTCGGTCAATGTTTTATACGCTTCATTGAGATATCGTGAGCAATTTTCAGATATTTCTTTCTCCTTCTACAAAGTGATGAATGAATTGTCGTGTACTTACTGTGACGCCAGAATTTAACTTCCCCATGAATTTCAGGTTGGAAGGAATTAGAAATGAGGAAATATCGAGTAAATTTTCCGTAAAATCGATATGAATCCTTAGAAGATTTAAAAAAAAACCTGACCAAGTAATCAATTTAATCAAGAGTAAGCTGAAAACGATGCAACGAAGATCAAATAATCTCACCTCGCCTTTAAGAAAAAAGGAATATTTTTTCGCTTCTATGAAGATGATACAAACAAGGGTTTTTTCCTTCTATGAAGACGATGCAAACAAATTAATTGTCGAAATGCACAGTGAGTTTTCAAAAGTGCATAAAGCAAAATACTACTTGAGAATGTTTTGAAAATTTGTCAGGATGAATAACTGATTGCAACTTGAGAAAATTCATCTTCAATAATGAAAGATCAACGTCAAATCCAGGAAGTAGCCCTAAATAATCGAAATAATTTCTGCCTTCAACTGGTTGGATGGCTGAACACACTGGACAAAACACCTTTTCCTGTAACAAGCAATATCCACTTATCAACAAGTAGAAAGACATTGAAGAGTTACTATACCAAATCTACATAAAATCCTTCAGTTCAACCAATCTTAATTCTCATTCTACGTATCTCAATAATGAGGTTTTAGAACTATATAACAAGAGCGAATCGGAAAGGAATTAGCAGATAAATAATTTACAAAGGTGAAGAACTTGGCTTCTGATTTAATTAATTGCCAATATCACTTGGATAAGGTAAAGATAATAAAAACAAGAAAAATTCAATATGACATCAAAAATAGGAAAAGCGAATGGAAAGGTTCCATCAGCAAATTAAATTCCCCCTACATATTGAAAATATTTTCGCTTGATCAGGGATTTCATCACGTACTACGCATCATTTTTTAAAGGAATGGAAATGTACCTTCAAACATTCAATAGCTTTATGACATTTCCAACAATCCAAAGCTTTGGTGTACCGTTTTTTGATTTTACTGGAAAGAGAAACAAGCTGCATTTGATGCCATAAATACAGCCTGCATAACCAATTTAAATTTTCAAATAAGTGATTATCGAGAAATTGAAAAGTAAATACTCACCAAAAATTACGTAAGGGAAAAGCCGGCTTCAAATGAAATAAGTACATCTCCGAAAAAGCTAAGCTCAAAACCTCAAGCTCTTTTTTCAAAGCGCAACTCGATTAACAATTTTTCAGTAACACTGAAAAACCGAGACAAAGATAACGATTTAAAATGAACTACCAATACGAAAGAATGGATTCATACTGCTTCAACAGCATATGACCACAAAAATACACAGAGCTACAGGGTGCCAGTTAGAACCATATCCAAGAAAAATTTATCGACCCCTGCGACAGTGAGATTTTATCCTGATCAAATCATTCGTTACCACATATTATCTCATACTTTCTTTAAAAAGTGATGGCTGCCCAACGAATTTCCTGTCACATCTACAAAATCTTAGAACATCCCAAATATCGGTATCGCACGTCATAAACTAGTCAACCAGGGGCACATTAATAAACATATAAACCTATTACCAAAATATATAATTAAATACGAAATATAATCAATATTATTAACAATCGAAAGGATGCAATGCACTGACATTTCGATAGCAATTAAAGTGGAGGACAAATATTACTTTTTGCGGAATTTTATTTTATAAATGGTTCACGAAACAGTATAAAATTTATAAGTGTTTCATAAAAATACGAAATAAGTGGTTCATAAAACAGTATGAAGCTAATACTTTAAATTACGCCCATAAAGACAAGAAAAATTGAACATAACTGAACGCAACACTATGGTAAATAAAAAGAACCACACGCAGAGAATATTAAGGATACCCCAGAGATCAACAAAAACAAAAGGAGCAACCAGGAAAATCATTTGTTGGCGTAATTGACATACATTGACTGCGAAGGTGTTATCTTGAAATTGTTTAAACCAGCACGAGCTGACGTTGCTTCAGCTTCCGTCTCGAATTCAACAAATGCAATATCTGGCCTATTCGGAATACGTCTGATGTCCTTGAGACCAGGGTAACTATAAAAAGAAGGTCCAAAATTTTTTTTTAAGTGTGACACTTCAACAGAGTCTACATCAACTGATGATAGTAATGAAGTTTTTGAATTTTTGCAGAACAATTCTGATGGAAAGTTCTCCAACAATAAACGATCTAAATAACCATAACGAGAAATACTCTGCTGTACGCACTTTTTCAAAATTGGGGAGCTGAATCCTAAAAAGACTGTTACTAAAACTTACGGATTAAAAAGAAGAGAAAGCATCTGCTCTGTTGTCTCTTCAGGCAGATTTGTGCAAAACAGGATTTTATTCGGCGGGTTTGCTTTTTCCGGAAGCTCGGTTTTCCCAGTAGCGCCTTTGTCTATACGCATCTACAATGGAATCAAATGCAGAGAACTTGAAGTATTTGCAACATATATATATATATATATATATATACACGTATATGGGTATTTCCCACGGACACCCCCGTGTCGCCCGGAGCTTATGTCCCCTTATGTAGTTGCGAGCTATGCTGACGAGCTATCCTCCGGTAGGGCTTCCCATGCGAGGCAGGCCTCAGATAAAGGGTCAGAGAAGGTGGTCCACGAGCACAAGCAGGATGGGTGGCGAGCAGTTAACCTCTCGACAGCTATCCCGGAGGACAATTTTAACTCTAAATCAGAGCAGATAAAGCTCGTTCAGCCCTGTGAGACTATTCATTTAAGAGGTTGTCCTAACGGTTATCCTAAAAACTACGTCTCACCCTAGCTCCCTAGGCTCTGGTAGATGAACCTTGAAAATGACGGGTGGGGCCAGTTCCGCGTACGCTGTGCCTCATCTAGAAAAATTCATTGCGCAGACTGGAAGAATACACCCAAATTTATAGCGTTTACAGCAAGCGTGGTAGAGCCCTTTCCAAATCTTCGTTCGTCAAGCCTAGCCATTAACCACCATATGTTGTGCAAATTAAATATTGACGAAACTTTACTTTTTTACTTTCCTTTACATGATTTGTCTTCTTCCGCTTTTCTCCAGCAGCCTGCTTGGCAAGAAGGTGCTTTTTCGGACGATCTACATAAGTACCTTTCGCTTTCGCAATAACGTCAGAATCCTCTCGTGCAAATTGTATACGCTGTAAAACAAAATGTTTTAAATATTTTGGTGCCTCAGATTTGACCGACTAAAGGAATGTTTAGAGGTGGGGAGTGGCAAACGAATACAGCAAAAGCTTACCATCGCAATGATGTCTAAACCTAGAAAAATTCTTTACAAAATCGAAATAAGATTACGAAGATGGAAGAAATATTGATGATAAGTTCAGTAAGTAGAAGGTCTTCGTGGACCAAGTGTAAATAAATCAAACCCACCATAGGCTTATCGTAAAACGGGAACCCTTGCATCGCACGCAAGGCGTTCGTTGCTGAACTTATTTCCTTGAATATCACATGTGCCTGCAGAAATTTATACATTAACCAAGGAAAAGGAGTTAAACGGTATGAACTTGATATATTCACACTTCAGTACAAAAGTGAGACTCCACATGTAAGTTCAAAGAACAGAAGTAGGGGCCTTGCAGGTAGCGGCAATATGTATATATATATATATATATATATTGTACATATATACAAAAATACAATATGGTACGAAGTATGCCTAAATGTTTAAGAATAAAACAAACCTGCCCACGCATCTTCAGTGTTTTGAATGCCATTATATCAATGATCTGCCCGAACTGCGAGAAAATTGCGTAAAGAGCCTTTTTGAGCTCTAAAAAATTTATCCATCGTATCGCAAATAGAAATTATCTTTCCCAATCCCACTAAATCTATCTCAGATTGCTAATTTTACTCGGCATGCCCACATCAGAACTACTACCAGATAAGCTGATCAAAGTGTACAGCCTACCTTCCTTTTTCGTTTTCTCATTAAGATTATTGATATAAATGGTATGATTTGGCTTTACATCCATGGCAAAAGCACCTGAAAGCAACAAAATTACGATAACGTCACGGCAATACATATCCCTCACTTCCCAGGAAATGGTAACCGTCACAGAGTGAAAATCTCACCAGTTCTGAGTAGTAAAACGCAATCCAAGATTCCACCATTTGCATTCAGTTCGCGGATAGCCACCCCCGCTATGAAATTCATTGATCTCGTATACAGACGTTTACTGAAATATTAAGAAACTGCTCTTTTAATTATGAAATTTAGCATCCAGAATGTGCTACTGTTGAAGAAGAGCAAGTGGTTATGATCTCCATTAGAAAACAAGACTAAGTTGCGGTGTCTCCCACAAGACTATTAGCATGGACTTTGATTTCTGTAATATGTTTGCACTTGTAAATAATCCCAGTCAGATCTTTCTCATAACTGCTATTCAATCACCTGGTGCATTGCTTTCCTTCAACACTATATCGTTGAACATCGGGAAACTCGTCTTCCAAAAAAGGATTGAAGTCGTTCGTATAGTCGTTTGTTTTGTTGCAGTCATCTATTTACATGTAGACAACGCATAATGGAAGTCTGCCATCTTATCTGGATAAAGTCAAAAGTTCAGATCACTTACCTGCACTGTTGCAAAGTGGAAGTATTCACTACCAACTGGTACAATGAGTGCTGCTCATGGAAGATGGCAAATCCCTCGTACAAGAGGTTGCGGTCTTGAGAAAAACTATTTCATTTCGAGGCTACTTATTTTTCAGAACGCTTGCTCTAGTGGAGTCATAGGGCTTCGATGGCTTTGTTTCGGGATTACCAAACACTTACATTTGGTTTCATTCCAGATACGAAGAAGTGTTTAGCTGAAGCAGAAGTACCTGGTATTCCTACCAAGGACGTACTGTTTTTTGATAAGTCAGTTCGAATACTGCATATCTTCCGAACGTGTTGCATAAAAGTTCCACGCGTCAACTGCAGAAATGGTTAGTGAAGTACCCATTCAGTAGAATAGAAAGTAATAAGTCGTCCTAGGATGTCAAACCTTGGATATCTTGAATCTAATCCCCTAAACCTGCCAAGCAGCTTGTACACTTCTCAAGCTTTTTACATTTATACCGAACACTAACCTGCTTTTGTTCTCATTTATCTAGCCGAATTGGACGAACGTTCTTTGGGGTGCATGTTTTTGGTGTTATCCGTTGTACGTCCTCGCCAATTTACATCGTGTGGAGGTTGTCAAGTATGATATATATGGGAACCTAATAGAAAATAAGGTGAGCTTTGCGACTTTAACTTTAGGATAGCTTTTGAACTAATAAAGCACATTACTCAGTAATTCAAACTTCGTCATGCAAAAGACTGACCACTTATCCACTTGTTTGTAGATCGCTCTAGATTTCAGGGAGTACGCGTAACTTCCTCCTGTCCTGTCAGGGGAAAGCTATGCGTGTCCGCTGGAATCCTTGCGTCATTCCCATTTGCTTCAGACAGTAGCTGAATACTGGTGGCGTTACCCGTCTAGAAAAAGTGTTCAGCAATAATGACTGAATCCTGAATTGCAAGAATGACCGATATTTTACTGTCATCAACCTATCCGAGTATGCATGAGAGCCGAATCAACTCAAGATGTAAACAGCGTGACATGCTTTGAAAATTTTGAATTCTCACATTATACACCTGTCCGTACATTTTGTTTCTGTAAATCTTGACGTTACAGCGACTGTTTCCCCACTCACTACTCTGAACGTAACCCAAAACCTACAGCACGCTAGAGCGATTTAGAATCCTCTCTCTATTTAAATGCGAATGCCACACTTCGTGGGAAAGCGTTTCCACTGTCTCCTGTTATTAATTTTCTTTAAACCGCTTAAGTCTTCGCTGCACATTACGAATCCATCATCAATGCAGCATTACCAAATGACAGAGTTCACTGATTCAAATATAAAATAGCAAAGTCGTCAAATAATGCAGCAAATAAAAATGCGCAGAGGCTCCAGCCTGTTACGTTATTGCACGACAAATTGCCTTTCACAAAACCTGTGCCCTAAACATCATTTCTGGAAATTTAAAAGTCCTAACTTGAAACAGCTCAAGATGCAACCATTTCCTGAATGAGGTTTGCATACAAAACACCATGACACTTAACATACAAACAATAACATAAAACGTACAAACACATCGCAGATGGAAATTGAAAATGTAATATAGGTTATACACATGATAAAAACGTATAAATCAATATATCAGCAATAGAAATACTCCAGAATACACTTTAAAAAAATCATTGAATAGTGACATTTAAGCAACCAATCCACTACAATTAGAAGAGCTCTTCGGGTTGTTCACAGTTATCCATAAAATAGTTCTCACGCTAAATAACAAGTACGACAAACTCACAAACGATCTTAATTCTCGCCGCACAAAATGTAAGGATTCGCTACCAATAGTTCAGTAACAAAATCTCATTTGAAACACACGAATGTAAAATGATATAGGTAGAGAAAAGCCAGTAATACACAAACCATTTCTTGACCAAATGAATTTCATTTCGTTCCGCTATAAATATTTTCGGCACTGTCCCAGTCAATGACACCACTCTTATCTGACATGCAGAAATTGTGATCGCGCTTCACAGATAACTACTGCACAGCTAAGTAAACAGAATGTTGAGACATGACGAAAAACATAATCAGAATAAGTAACATTTCCTTTCAAATACACCGGATACCGAGCAATGTTCCCTCAGCTCGGAAAGATAGCATCGACGTCTTTCTCCGGCCTGAGCAGTCTGCGACCCACAAAGTTAAACCTTCCTTGCCCCTAAACATATTTCGGTTAAAGAAAGCCCTTAGTTTTATAATCATCTCATTCCATTAAATGTCCAAAGCAAAACAGTAGAAAATATGCGACTAAAGCAGATGATCTAGGATCATTAAAATGTCTAACGTTCCGAAACCATTCTAATCTCAATTCCAGGTAAGAGTGAATGGGAACTTTTAACCGTAAGAAAACTGATCCAGTCAAGAAAACCAGTATCCAAAAGTGTCCCACCAAGAATGTCCTTAACAGAATAGAAAAGTTTACTAAAAACAGGAGATCCTTGAGGGAATGATTGAATACGATCATTTTGTCAAGACAATTGACCATCTCTGGACCTGAATCCGGAAAAATCCCTGTTGTGTCCTGCGTCTCAGTAAGCATGGAGAAAGACAGTCAGAAAAAGCTACTATCGCAAACACAATCACACAAGACATTCATGGGAAAAACAGAGCAACTGTAATGCATTATTAATTTGAATTTTGTCATATGGAAGGGGTGCGTAGTCAAAATTTCTCTTAGCAGCATGCTGAGAACAAAAAAAGCACCAAAATAGCATTTTCTGTTAATGATAGCTGCTGCTTCTGGCGCTTTGGTGGAACAACCGTTAATTAATGATTAGTAACAACACACCTTCATCACCAAGAAAACGTTAGAAAAGTTGGAAGAAACCCGGAATCCCAGTGCCATTAAACCATTTTTAGTAGGACTGTCCCAGTACATTCCAGATTTTCAGATTTCTCATATGCGTTCCCAGTTATCCAAAGCTTCCCTCACGCTTTTCTCAACGACTTTTAGATGTAGTAAATATGGAAGTTAAAGAACAAAAATTAAAACATAATACTACATAGGAAGCATCTAATCCTACCCAAACGATAAAAGTCTATTATGCAGTAATTATGAATTTCATCCCGTACCTGAATTCCTAAATCCATTATGTTTAGCTCAGGTTGCGATACTTAGCTACATTATAAAAATTAACTTTCACAGGAAGTCTTTCGTAGCAAATACACTTGCTACATGAGTTGCTTATGCTGATCGATTCTATGAAGCATAAACCTAGACTGCGAATTGTGCTTTACACAGCAATACATGTTACAATATCTGCAATATAAGGAAGCTTAACTTTTTCTCGCCTCACTGTCTGGTATTTCTCTTTTTTTTTTAATCCGGATGTAACGATTTAGAACATAATATTCCAATCGCGTAATACCCTTCGAGATTTGAAACTCGTACAGCACTGCAGTTTGCCGTCTTCACTGGATGACTTCCTTGCTTTTATCACATTGGTTTTCGTGATGACGGCACTGGGTCGAAAATATCGGTGCAATTCATGCATGACATCCACATTTTTATTTTTGCTATTTCCAATTACTCCATATTTCGGGATAATCTGCCCAGATCTGGCCCAACATCCCTTCAAATCTTCGTTTCTGTCTTCGCTACTTATCTCCTCAAAGGAGGACGGAAAATCTGCGAGCAAAAAAAAATCAGTTAGCACACAAATAGAAAATAACCGAGCGGAAAGTAATTGTGCCATAGAAGAAACAATATTTCTAAATTGTGTCCCCCTAGAAAAACATGCAAATTGAATTTGTGCGAAAATTAAAGTGAACAAGACAAAGTAGATTTGTGTGGTATCAAATCCAATTTCAGAATTTAGTTTTGTTTCCCAGAAATATCAAGGACAAAAAGCATGCAACAGGTGATCGTCTGTCATGAATCCGACGAGCTAAAGCATGGACATAGCTACGTAAGGCTACTAAGCAAAGCGATGTTCATATATTTAAGATAAATGAAATGGAATATAAACAAATCAAAATTACCCGATGCTGAGCTGACCGCATTATTCAAAGTAGAATTTTGCGTAGGATTTTTTGGATGTACGGTGTTCAGATGTACTTCGAGCTTACTGTAGCTACTGCACTTGAAGGCACAAACATCACAGCTGTACATAATTTCAGCAGAACATAGTTTTACCTGATGATCCGTCACCAAATGTTGCAGCATATTGAAAGCATATTGCTAGAAAAAGCTTGATTTTCTAAATAAAATTAAATTAGTTGAAAGACTTTCACGTTAAGAAAGCTATAAATGCGTAATGAAACAGCTATCAATCCAAAACAACGGAAACATAATTGAATACTGAGGAACAAGTATTACCTTGCCGCAATGCTTGCAACGCCCACCATCTTCTTTTTTCTGTGCTTTTGTTAAGAGATCAGAAGTAACGAGGCCATGTGCCATGACAAGATGCCGTTCCAACCCTTCATATGTCCAGAATCTATCACGACAACGACTACAAGCTAACGGTGCGCCCTGAAACGGACGACTTTTCATATTCCTTAACTAACAGAAATATGAAAAATATCATTGTAAAAGAAATGAACAAACTGTCTATATAAACTGGAAATAACCGACTGCATTCACTAGCTCATGAAATGCTCGCTTGCCTGCTGCATATCAGCTGATGTTTTCCCGCGCATCTGTTTATGGAAGAGTTGCAAATGTGTCAGATATCTATCCCTGTCCTGGACATTTTGATCACAGATTTCACAAACATTGTTGTTATGTCCAGCAGATATAACTCCACCTAGTTGTGTACGAGATGCTGGGACCTGCAATCAAGAAAACTACTAATTTTGTTAATAATGATCCCACTTGTTCATAATACCCCACTCTAAATGCTCTGACATTAAATTTCATTTGCTTAACAAAGTACGAAAATGTATTGAAATGAACATATTGAGAAATAAGAACTTTTCATATTACAAGACAGAACAACACATCACCACATTTAGTACTTCAGACGAGTGAGCAATTATTCATGTTTTAGGAAGATCGGGTCTCACATGTTTTGCCATATTTCCTCCCACTTTTAGCCCGTGATAGTTTTTATTCGATAACTTATCTCGATAAGCATAGAAGAATTCCCGTTATCCTTGTCTTCCAAAAGAAAACTAAAGAGAACAACATAAGACCAATTCGTTAGCATGAAAGACAAAGGTTATGAGAGTTATTCTGCACCGAAAATATTTCCGCATGACTTCATGACAGCCCATAACATCAACATAATGCAACCTTCCTTATATGCAGCCCAAGAAATCGAACTTTGCTAATACTATAACGTTTGCACAACAAAGACGTATGTGATTATCCATAACATGCATATGTTTTCTAAAAGTACCACAAAAAAAACCAATATACTTGCGGTGGTGCCCTAATACGTCCAGCAAGTGAAGCAGCTGTGTGTTGGGCCACAGTTGGTCCACGGATTCCGGCAGCTACTCCACGCTGGGCGAATAAGGACAATCCCGGGGTACGCATTCCACTAACAGCAGCACGTTGCAACTGTTGCTGCATCGCTGAAAAATATTATAATTTAATAATCCGAAGTAAATAAGGTTTTGAAAATCTATTCGAAACTAAAAATTGGAGTTGTCCTGTTTCGAGTGACATTCCAATGGAGCACAACAAAACATCCCATATAAATTTTTGATTTCTAACGCTGACCGGAAGTCATATTTCGTTTTCTTACCTGCCAAGAGACTTGGATTTCCTATTAACGAAGACATCTTTGCCTGGTGTTGATGATGAGCCACGACTTGCGCCGCCCTTATCCTTTGCTATAAATTATTTCACATTATCCGGTACAACTAAATACAAACGTGGAAAGAGCACTAAACAGTCTTTGGTTTCATTTTACAAAATATATTCCGAAGACTGAAGGACATGAATATTCTTCACCTTGAACTGAACAGCAAGATGTACTTAATGACCATATAAACTTACATACGAATTATATCTTGAAAATGTAGAAGAAAAATAAACACACTTCGATCCTTAAACAGTACCTGCTGTAAGAGGAGTGCAGCTTGCTGTTGCTGTGCTGCCAAAAGTGCTGAATTAGTCACGGCAGACTGACTACGACGCTGTTGCGCCTGCTGTTGTTGCGCCAACTGAGCACGCTGCAGTTTCTAGAATGAATTCAAGAAAGAGTGGATAAAAGGAACGGTTGCTGGAAACGGAATCCTGCTCATAACGTCCAAAAGATATGTAAAGACAATGAAAGGTATCATCGTACTGAAAAAATACAACACCATCGTCTATCCAAGAATTAAGAAAAATTATAAACAAACCTCTACTTGTTGCCGCTGCGCCACTTGTTGTTGCTGCAATATCGTCGGATCAACAGGAGGCTTATCCCATAACCAGTGATTGATGGCACTGACATCTTGCGGGTGCTTTGGTGCCATTATCAGGCTGGAATATAAGCTGGAGATGAGGTGAGAAATCCATGGGAAGCATCAGGAAGATAACAAACCTGCTAGCTCTTCACACAAATAACATGAAAACCACGATCTTTTTCGATGACATGCCACAAAAATTTTGAATATTTCTGAGTAAATCCATAACATGCACTCACCGAACTCTATTCAGATCTCTTCGACACATTTTGAGATGTTGGTCTCGTTGTCCTTTGTACATGAAGTCTTCGTTACAACATGGGCAAGGATTTCGAGGGATAGCTTCTTCCTTCCCAGCCACAAGATCGTGCTCTCTCCTAAACATAAAACTGGACTAGAATTAATTTCATAGTCATAATAATCGGCAGATAATGGTAGAGATCATTTAAGGTGGACAAATAACATACAGATAATGCTGTGAAATCATATTTTCATTCGTGAAAAATTCAGGACATAGTGCACACTGGTATTTCCTTCCATCAAAGTGTGGTGTCTGCCGATGCACCGAAAGAATGATTCGTGATTCAGTTCGGAAATTGCACAGCTGACAAGTATACTGTTTTAGTTTATATGGTTCATTTTTCTTCCGCAAAGCTTCCCACACTGGTTTAAGCTGCTGTGCAACCTCAAACACGACTTATATATCTCAGGAAATCTTTAATAATTCACTACAACTTGTAGAGAATACCAAATAAAATCTGTTCCAAAGTATGAACCTCTACATAAGGGAAATGCAGAGCATTACACTTACGAACTCAAATGTTCGTTCATCATTAAAATTATAGAATGAACACGGAAAACCTGTTTATATGTTTCCATATTTTTCGGAGTTTCAGGCAAATTTTTTGCATGGACGATATCGGAATATGTAGACTCCTGAACAAGATCTTGTCCAATATCCATCAACAACTTGGTCATATGAGGAGCGGGATGCCCCAATTTCAACAAATGCCGTTCGCGTTTTTCAGCTTCGGAAAGCTTTGGCCTTTCGTCGCCAAACATCCGCCCGATCACTTTTGATAAAGGTGCATCAGGATCATGTTCGATTAGCAAATCCACAACCTGTGAAGAATTCATTAGCATCTGCACGCTAAATATTCCAATGATTTTGAACTTCTTATAGCACTTCAGTTTTACTCCAAAGCAAATTATTTCTACAACACAAAAATCTAGTCAAATTTTTAATGAATAATTTACACGCAGAATAAATGTCAAAAAATACCTGTGACGGCGGGAAACTAATGGTGTTTGGTAACACCAACTGCTTGTCCAGTATAAGTTTCCGGACAGACAAGGGTTCACGCTGCACTTGAATATTAATGGCTCCTAATAATGCATCCAACACTTTCCTGCATAGAAAATGTAACGAAATAAGATGCTAAAAACAATCATGAACTCATGATCTCTGACTTTCACTAGATAGGTTCTCCTAAACCAAACACACTAGATAGGTTCTCCTAAACCAAACAGAACACTACAATAAAGACCATTTGCGCCATGTATTGCCAGTTAACTACTCCTATTTATCAAAAAAATCACAAAAAATTATAGTGATCAGTGCTGAAAGATTTGCCAGGTAATACTTTTTAGGGTAAATAATCCAGCAGCATAACGCATAAAGCAACCGAAGTAATTAACTACGTCTTTACACCGCTCATATTCGCTTCACAGAATTAGCTCACCTCTCCACATTCGCATTCTTATCGATTGCATCTTTGACATAGGCCTCTAACTTATTCAATAAAGCTTCACCGCTTGTCAATTCTGGTTTCTTTTCCCCTGCCTAAAATTCATTTTATTTAAAGCCCTGTAAATATGAATTTACTTCTTTTTTTCTTTATGTATAATATGGTACACAGCTTCGAGAAAGATGCAACTGAACCTGAGTGTCTGGATCATCTGGCACTGGTGATTTTGCTTTCTTTTTCGCAGGTGGCTCATCACCAGAGTCAGGGTCATCATGATCGTCATCTAGCTCTGCAAAACAAAGTCATATACATATAAAGAAAAACCATAGTAACTATCAAATCTCGACAGATCTCATTAAGAACGGCATTTTCTTCTATCGGTATAGTCAGTTAAGAATATTGCTAAAATTGCAACATCGCTTACCTATACATTCAACAGCTGCCGACTTATCAGCACCATTTTCAGTGAACATCGATGTTTTACCATTCCCCTTATTTCCGCAAGGTTCATTTTCAATTACAATGTCATTTTCCATTGTATCCAACCCATTGAAATCTGCGAAATATCTACCGATTATCTCAGGAAGAAATTAACTAGTTTATCTTGGGTGTTATCGCACTGTAATCCGCTTTGAATAAAGAACGCATAATTAACTTCAGAAAATGAGTTGTAATGCAATAGGCAGTATAAGTTACAAAAAAATAAGACTGAGATGCCATATTTCAGATTGATCCTAGAAACACACCCTTGTT
>NW_018108250.1:125922-141259 GCF_000183805.2 Loa loa
TAAAATTGCAACATCGCTTACCTATACATTCAACAGCTGCCGACTTATCAGCACCATTTTCAGTGAACATCGATGTTTTACCATTCCCCTTATTTCCGCAAGGTTCATTTTCAATTACAATGTCATTTTCCATTGTATCCAACCCATTGAAATCTGCGAAATATCTACCGATTATCTCAGGAAGAAATTAACTAGTTTATCTTGGGTGTTATCGCACTGTAATCCGCTTTGAATAAAGAACGCATAATTAACTTCAGAAAATGAGTTGTAATGCAATAGGCAGTATAAGTTACAAAAAAATAGCTGAGATGCCATATTTCAGATTGATCCTAGAAACACACCCTTGTTAACGCCATCCACATAGCCATTTTCACCGGAGAAAGTTGGCCTAGTGCAATCTCCATTATTCCTATCATCCCGATGCTGCTCTTTGTTTGCGATCTTTTCACTAACCCAGACACCGTTTCTGATCGCTTCTATTGATTTATCCACATAATTTTTTGAAGTATCATCTGAGATCGAATTGTTCTGAGCCTTCTTCAGCGACGTCTGTAAGACAAAAATGTATGAGCTTATCAGAGCTTCTTAAAGATGTTATGTGACTATGAGAAACAAATCACGGTAAAACAACCCGTATACTTAAAACTGCAAGCTAAATGATGACGATAGCCTACTACACAACGAACCTACAATTGATAAATTCATCTCATTTACTGACGGCAAACAAGAACTCAGTATAAATTTCAGTTATAAACCGGAAATGCTGAATGCCAACTATTTTGAAAATTTAAAAATCACTTGTAAAGCAGAATCCATATCAACAGCAACTGACGTATGCACTTCGTTCTCAGTTACTTTACAATTGTTAGCCATTGACTCATCGTCCAAAGTAATCATTTTGTAACATGTACCAAAACAGAACGCCGAAGCACCAACTGCAAACAAACATCTGTACTTGAAATGCATCAGTCAGAAACGGGAAACAGTATCCCGCGACACGTAACATCCAGCGAAATACACTGGAAAAAAACACCAGACGAAGAACCTTAGAACAACAAATGTAACCCTTTCAACTCCAGCGAACTTTTTGTCCACCTGCTAGACGAATCGGTCATAACCAACACCGAAAGTGAGTACCGCATCCGATTCATCTTCAGAAAATAACCCCCTCAAGTCCAGCATTAGTTTCATAACACAGTAGTACTACACAGGCATTGTCCCATTATGGAAATGGGATGAACGAAGGATATCTCACATGTCTGAAAGCCGAATGTCAAGGCCAATCCGAAATATTCGTGTGCATGTGGTCACTCAATACCATGCCTGCATAAGATGGAAGTGCGACACACAATCCAGCTTTACTTCTCAGTTCATTTCCACGTAGCTGACAGGAGTAATTAAAATCGTAAGGGTAGGGAAACTGCCTCAGTAGATTCTTAAGATAATAGAAGATACTGCATAATAACAGACTTCAAGACGGAATGGCGGTTCGGAACGGATGTCCCGGCGTCAATCCAATTGGAGACAATAGTCCTATAAGTTACACGCAACAGATTCGAAATTTCATAAGAACAGCAAAATACCGTCAGTCCAGTCAGGTATGAAGATATACAAAACGTGGCTTAATGGCAACAGAACTGAAGGACCAAAATTATTAATGAGGGTCCCGGTCGAGGTTCGCAATCCGTTCGGTTTCGGTGGGTTACAGCTGCCGCGTGCGAATTCAGGCAGTTGCCGCATGCGAGAGCGTCCACATATCGATCGATCCCAGAGCAACATATACCCCCTCATCACAATATATGTTGACGGTGGCGGTCCACGTCAACCCAAACCAAAACCCACTCGACAGCATTTAAACAGAAGGAACCTGACCGCGATTAACTGGAAATTTCCGGTATGGGGGAGGCAGCAAATTAATTCCTTTACGAAGAATCTACGTAATCCTACCAATTATTGAAGAGGGGGAATTCTGTAGAGAGTTTTCGCAGTTTTCAGGTTTTCGGCCATCGGACCAATCTCCTTAGCAAGACTCACCTTTCAGCCTCGAACTGCGGACTACAAAACTATTTGGATGGAACGGATATTTTACAATGAGGTATGATCTGTACGAAGTAAATCCCTTTCTAAACCCAAATTCACTGGTATGTGCAAAACGCTGGAAGAAAATTCCACCACAATATTTCTGAAGAGTAAAACAGAGACATCAAGGGGAAAAAAAACGAACACTGGGCAACTTATTCTCAACGACAGAATACTTCATTTTGGCCATCAGCGATATTTTATATCACAGCCTTCAGTGTAACAATTAGCGATACAATATACTTTTTTAAACACTCCTTCAGCCTATCTACTTATCCTGTTGACACATATCTAGGATTAAATCACGTCTAAATATATGAGACATAGTTTTAGGATCTGCAGCACTTGGTCTACAGGCAACTTTTGAATTAAGACTGAGGTCAGAACTGGACGCCTCAGTCCATTATCCCAACCAATATTTTTTCTCTTTAAGAAAAGAACCATATCTCACAATCAACTCTTCCAGCTATTTACGAAATCCTTATAATACGTTATTATATGTTCAAGTGACAATTCGCTACTCAACTAATAAAATTAAAGTTAGGTTCAATTTCATGATAATTAAAACAAAATAGACCAAAAATTCCACACAACTAGGATGCATGTTTCACGTGCCCCTAAAGGGTTCCTATTGAGAAGTTCACTCATTCTTACCCTCCAAAAAATGCTGATACGGGGCTCAGTAGCGGAAGATGGTAAGAATTTCGAAAGGACTTGTCCGCATCACGCAGTGCACAGTCCGGACGAGCTCTCTTGGCGCTCACTGTTAATATTCAAATTTCAAACGCCAGCACGACACTTTTGAAACCAAAAAAAAAGTACTTGCCTGACAAGTAATGTAAAGAGTTAGTATGCATACTAGGTTTTCAATTAGTCTCTAACCAACGTTTTATCCCTCTGTCACACATACACACACGCACACACATACACGCACACGCACACACACACATATGCATACACGCACATACACACATACACAACACAGACAGAAATATACAGACACACACATATACACATACATGCACCCCAACCTATAAATTCCGTTCGCAACAAAGCTTTAATTTAGGTCCAAACAGAGCAGCTAGCTTATTACCACAATCAAATTAGCAGAAGAATATCACCTTCCGGTTCCGTTCGTCACTAAAATTATGTCAGTTCTACCTTCTCATGAGATATTTTCTCTTATAGCTAGAAATGGAAACTTTTGGGATTTCCCAAATTTAAAGGACTGAACAATACAATCATGAATTGTCACTCCACACCAAAAGCTCAGCGGAAAAAACCCATAGAGATGCATTATTAGCGCGACCCATCGACTACCCTAGTCATACGTGACCTCACTTCGCAATGCACCCACCTCTGTAGTACATACACCGCTTCATTCAACGTAAGAACCCAGCATACACTGACATACATGAACATACACAAATACCGACACCGACCGACCAAATAGACACTCACAGACAACGCCTGAACAATTGATGTCGGTCGTGCCACACCACCTCTTCGTTTGTCTTCGTCGCGTCGTCGCGCGGCAGCAAGATATCAGTATCACAGTAGTTGTGAACGTCACTGGATAGACGAAGGAAGCACGGCCGATACTATCAATGGTGGTCTCTGGTCGTGTTTCACAGGTTTCGTGTGGCTTGGTGCTCACTCTAAGTTATGGCCAAAAGTGAAGGAGCCATATAACAACAACGATGCTTTAATACGGTGTATACCTGATTTCTGAGAATGTTGGAAAATTCGGAGCTTAAATTCGGAAAAAACTCAAGTCCAGTTAAAGCTTAGTTTAAGGGGATACCAAAACTAGTTCTATAGACAAATTGTATTTGACATCAAAACTGTGGGATTCCTACGCCCAGAACAAGCCCTGAGACATTGCACAGCAAGCCAGAAGCTAAGGTTGTAGTTGCGTTGCTACTCAAAGTTTGAAGCCTCTTCGTGGCGCGCAATCAAATGTATATTGTAAAAAAAAATCAATATATATTGTAAAACAGAAGATGTGATCCGCTCAGCCCTAACATACAAGATTATGAACTGCACTGACATAACCGCCCAGGAACAGCAAATAGTTGAAGGGACCTTTTAGGGAGGATAAAATATTCTGCCATTCACAAGTCACAGATTAGGAAATAGCTGCAGGCAAGCCCTGACATTTTCTTGATTCCATTTCGACATTTTTTCTTCAAACTGGACAAGGCTCGCGATAACATGTAAAGCCATTATGGTGGTTAGTACGCTGAATATTAAACGGAAATGTTTCCGCTGCGCATTTCATTATTCCTGAGAGCCAAAAAATTTTGGACATTACTTTTTAAAGCATCCTTTAAAATGCCAGAAAAAGGATGTCTCATCATCAGATTAAGGCGAGTAACTAGAAGGAACTAAATGACATACGGTATACAGCGGGATAATTGCAGTTGTTTAGAACATGCTAAATTTCTAAACGCAGGACTGTGTAAGTAGATACACGAAGGTTGTAATAAGACAAATAAATCCATCTAATTTTGCAACCCTGAGGCATTGTGAGTGTGTACGTGTGATTCAAAGCAGAGCAAGAATAGGAAACAGAAAAGCGAGATAGTAAATGACTTCACATGGAGAAACGAGGATTCTCCATTCCAAAAAGCACTTCTGGACATATGTCACCACAAGTGACGCTGACTGCAAGAATAGAACTCTTTGGATTATAATATCTAAACCACTGCAAAACGTATTCATGCTGACACTGTTTTACAGGAATAGGAGTCGTGTTGTTTGATTCATGCTTGTATGTCAAATGTCACCGGAAACCAGTAAGCATACAGGTTTTTCTACTCTAAATCGAAGTTTTTTGTTGATGCTAGTATACCATTATAGACGATTCAGTAAAACCAAAAAATAACTATATTGCCGTGCAACATATTTCATTGGAAGTACCACGTAATATTCTCGTATCCATAATCTTTTACTCGTGAATTGTCATCATATCGTGTTGCACTTGTATTTTAAAAGTTTTCACAAGAAATCAATGTATAGGTAGCCTAAGTAACATGGAACTGTCCGGTCCATTCTTTGCCCTTATTAGGTGGGTGAACACCGGAAAATGCGGCAGGCCTGTCAAACTAAAACACTATGATACTTCATTTGCTTAGCTCTTGACGTGCATGTTATGTTTTTGCTTATCAAGCAAATATATGTTGTAAGCATCCATTTATTAATCTCATGAAGACGCAAGATTTGCTATTTTCAAAAAATTATGACTTACATCAAATGGTACCAAGTCTTGCTTACATTTTAATATGTCCTGCTGTTACTTCCTCCACCAAGGACGAAATGCTAATGCCTCCTGAGTCAATTTCTACAATTTCCACATTTCGAACTTCACGATATTCCGTTCCAGCATGTACAACGGTTCCAACAAGAATTGGCCCTTGGCCAAATTTTTCGCGCACACAAAGCTTGGATTTTAGTTGGGTATGTGACGATGGTGTCTACAGAGTGTTAGTGGTATGGCGTGGTTGTCGTTGGAGGAGTGACGAATTTGGTATTCAGGCGTCACACGTTCATACGTCACCTGCCGAGCCAATGGGTGCTTTAGGAGAACTAGAGAGATCATGAAATATAGGAGAATAGAAAGTTCGCATTTGTTGAGATCGCCCAGTTCTTCACTACCGTGCAAGCTCTCCCGATTTCCGGATGACAAATCCAAGCAACTTATGAACGGTGAGCTCTTTCATATTCTTCATTCTCAGTCTCGGTTCATCATTCATTGGAGTTACTGTACGGGTAATATGGCGCTCCACTTGTAGTAATTTATGATCGTTCGTGCGAGGTTCTCTTGCTTTCTTCTGTATCTCAACCATATTCGTCGCTTCAGAGTAGGTCAGCGTCATCACCAGTATATGAAGTTTTCTGGAAAAATGTGTTATTAACTACCCATTGTTTAAGTCCATCATGTGCAGGATCATTATGATTAAATTGCAGTGAACAGGTTTTAGGGAGCTCGTATCAGCTTAATTCCTTATTCACTGGTTATATTCAAGGGCTGTTTTATTTTCCATATTCTGACTACAGCTGCCATTTACTTATTCATGTTTTTTCTTTTTCTGCAGGCGCATTATCTCCATTACATACAAGGCGTGGATCTCTGAATGATTTGGTGGCGCCAGCGCCTGATTTTGCCGAATTTGATTATTTCCACGAATGTCCCAAACTGCTAGCTGTAACAAGTGATGAAGACTGCCAGAATGTTGCTGTTGCCTTCTCTGACTTGGTCTTTTCTTTATAAAGTTAATAAATACTGATGTTGTAGTCGGCATAAACTTGACGCAAAGCTTCGGTCTCAGTGTATAGCTAAATATAGCGCTTGTACAACAGTAAAAGTATCCAAAGATTTCATTTCCTTTGGTTACAGCTATAGATTATTTCAGGATAAATTACAAATAGAGCTGGAGCAAATGTTGGTACATACGACAGATCATCAAAAAAAAATTTACGGAGAGATTACCTTCCTTACCACTGGCGATTATCCTTCCGATGATATCTCTAGCAGGCTGATGCCTGTATATGAGCTCAAAACTTCGGATCCTCTACCTAGTTGCAGTAAAGAAATTGAGAGAGAACCGTTAGTTTTTGAGGAAATTTGCTTGACACCAACCGCGCGATTAGAAATAATTTGGATTTTCCAAAAATTTTCCCTTCCATTAATATTTAATGAAATTTGTTATTGCTCTCAGTAACTGATGTCAAGTTTTTTTCTTCGATCCAGAATAGTGGAAGACCCATGCACGAATGGTGAAATTAATTGGCTGGATGAAGGTTTTGATGTTTGGCCACCAGTCAACTTGTCCCAAAAATTCTGGATTTTTACTCGCGAATATCTTGACCCTGTAGATGAAGAATACTTGCATCAGTGGTGGTCAAATATTGTTCAGCTTTTTAGTAATGATGGCATTTCAAAGTCGCGACCTCAATTGTGTCCAGGTAATTGTGTCCATATATCTTAATTTTCGATAACTACGAAAACAGTGTTTAGCTCACGTTGGCTTCCTTCAGTTGGGTTGAAATTTCGAATACTGATTATGTCATGGTAATCTTGCTTCATTTAGGGAAGCATAGTTGTAAAAATGTTTTTGGATCCAAGACAGTAATGAATTCTCACTGAGGTCGTTGAAAATATATTACGATCTTTTTTAAATTGCTAGAAAAATACATGGATACAGAAATGGGAAAAATTGAGTTGTTGGTAACGCGGGTGATAAAAGGCCGGCTAGACTGTGCTAAACCTGTCGTGGGTCAAGTATTTCCAAACTGTTTGTGAGCAAATGTGATTTTAATGCACTATATTATAGTGACAGCGAAGAAAAGTACTCGTTGTGAGACCGTATTGCATGATCATAAAATCAGTTCCCTGCCATCTTTTTCGAAATGGAGTATCCCTATATCACTTCACCGGAACAAGTAATGATACTCAGCTTTTTAGATTCTGAGATATCGATTTCTTTATTACGTTCTGTTCTGGATTTCAGAAAATTCGGTTCTTTCTTAATTTGCCTTTGCAATGACACAACAGATAGTTTTATATCATTAGTTTTGCTTACTTCCAGGTCTTTCATATCCAGTAGAAATATCTCTTCACATGTCAGGCTGAAGCTGCTTAACAACGATTCATTACCACCGCCGAATAAAATAGCAAGGTAGTCGATATAGACAGATTTCTTAAAAAAAATTTTCGATTTCGTTCGTTCTTGCTGTTTATTACTGAAGTTTTTTTTTTTTCAGATTTGAAAAAAGACCCCCGTCACAGTCGCCAGGAAAAATTATATCGTTGCTTGTTGATCTAATTAATGCATATGTCGGTGGAAAAATTGGTAGCTTAGATGACCATTGCAATGGCATTCTTCCGAAATTGGATAAAAAAACTAGTAAGACCTGTTTTTATGTTTTGGGAAAATTGTAATGTAGGGTTAAGACCCTCAGTTTACCTATGTGAAGAAGAACACTAATACTAACGCTCCTAGAAAGAAACTGAAAAGTTGACCACGTGGGTTTTCAGCACTTTTCGTTTATTTTTGAAAAGATTCACATTTTTAGGGAAAGATTCGGTTTCACTGGTTCAGTTTGAGGGCGATGATTGGATAATAGAAAATGAAGGGGCTGAAAGGGAAGATGCATTTCGAGTCTCTCTTCCAAATGGTCTAACATCTGAAGAGAATGCTACCGCCAGTTGTGGAGATACATTGGAAATGCTAAATTATGCTTTAGCTGATTACCTCAGTAGATTTGGTAATAATGTAAATTGTTTGACAGGTCTTTTGTCAAATTTAGTGAATTCAGTTAATAAACTCTCGAACTTTCAGATAAAGAGTTTGATGCAAACAAATGCAACAAAGTAATCCAAGAAATTATCGGACCGGAAGATATAGAAGAGTTAGTTAGGAAATGTGCATCCGGTGAGAAACATGACAGTGAGGTTAGTCGTTATGGTTCATTTAATCAAGAAATATCTTCATTGGCTAGAATTTGTCCTGTTAGATCTTATAGACTCTGTTATTCTGGCGTATTTGTGGATTTCGATCATAATATTTTCTGATACAGGATGACGTATCTGCAGCCTTGAAGAAATTACAAACGGAGCTTACTGAAAAAGCGATACCGTGGTATAGTATGGTGACAAAAATTTGGAATCGCTTGCTTGCGGAGTATTTGCGAATGAAGTTAGAGCAGGCACTTGACAAAGCAGATCAGGAAGTCAGCTTTTCCATCTGATAAGGACCTTTAATCTTGTCAAATCTTTCGAAGGACTTTTGCCGTTGTAGCATGTGATGAACAGTAACTCTAGTGTGATTCTCTGCTTAGTCCTAATAATTTTGCAGTATTCTTTGGAAGTGTTTCAAATACTTGTAATATATAACGAATGTTCTGCAGCTGTTCGAAATATATGATAAATATTATTCGGAATTTCCAAGACGACAACCAATGAACGAGCAAGAAAGGGAGGAGTGTCGGCGTGTTTTGCAACGAAGGAATGATGTAGCCCGGGCCTACTACGGCAAAAAGTATGCTGCGTTAAGCAAGTGGAAACGTAAGCGTTAGGATTTATTTAGGGTTTTCAGCAAGAAATATATCGCCGGTTCAAGAAGGACAATCCTACTGTACTCGTGTCTTCATTACTTTCAGTTTTATTGTACCTTAAGCCACAGCTGTTCCAGACTCTTTTTTTCTTTGATTTTCATCACTATTGAAACTGCCATTTGACAAGAGCAAAGTATGCTGTGGTTTTTGTACCTCAGTAGTCGTTATAGGTTTTATTTATTAGCAATGTGCATGCTAAATAAGCTACTGGCAATGTTAACTGTTGATGATAGTATATTTGAAATGCGATGTCTTTCCCCTTATTTCAGTGAATTGTGATGCACATCCCAGTGCTTTGCGAAAACTTCCCTTTCTACAGGGATAAGTAGGGCAAACAGCAAGGATAACCCAAAAAACGGAAATCTCAAAAGACAAGTCAACGTTTGAAATAATATTCCTCTTCTATATTTATACGTAGTCTCATGTTTCGTTAACTGTTTTACCTGTACTAGGTGATTGACTTTGGTTGGGTTTGTAACATTTTTCCTTTTTTAGGTTTACTTCTGGGATATTCTTGAAACTTCTGTATAGTAAATAAACGAAATTTTCAGATAAAGTAGGTTGTATCAGGGGTCTGAAATTCGGCATATGTTCGAAAAACAAGGGTTTGCACTCGAATAGCGAATTAAAATGTGTTTTATAAAAAATATCGAGTCCTACAATGAGTATGGAATTGGAGTTGGACGGAATTTCAGTTCAGGTCTGTCTTTCTGAGGTTTGAAAAGTGTTGGGTGGACTATTTGGATTGATTAGTACCCTGTCATAGATCATTTGGCAATCTGATGAGAGCCACTATATTGAAATCAAACGGTCAATGCGTGGAATATTTCGAAATGGAGCAGAATATCCATAGAAACTTCTTATAGACTTCAGGAAATATGTAATTAGGAGTCGCTATGATTTGCTGGTATCGGGATCTCAGGAAATGGAATAATTGTAAAATTTAAGCTTGAAATTGTATTCAAATTATTTGTTCGCGGTGCTTACCGATGCGGTTAACAACATAAACGAACGCAGCTCATCCTATAAACTTTCTGCGAGTTAACTGATAGTTTTACAACTCGTTTTTACTGCTTCGACTTACTAATCGTGGTGGCATTTTTATGCAGCATTTGCGACTTTTTTTCCTTTTTTTTTGTCGATTCCCCAGTGTCACTCTGCTTGGGGGTCCGAGTGGGTATAGATAGGGAATTTTCAATATAACTTGGTAGTTTGAGGGAACAAAGAGAATATGATAGCGGAAAGGTTAACGCAGATGTTATGTTTCAAACGTTGCAGTGAAAATATTGAAATATTGAAAATGTTGTGTTGCAAACGTTGTATCTATGTCCAGGATTCTAAATTATGCATTATTGTTTTGCCCATCTAAGTGCTCGGTGCGAGCTTTGTAGTTATATTTATTGCATGTTTTGTGAATGGATGGTGTATACCTTTTTCAGCTGTTTACTGTTTTACCGTCTCATTGTGATATACTTTTTGACGAATTCTGCACTTAATCTTTTTTAACTTTTAGATTGTACAGTTCATCTTGACAATATTTTATGGATTTGTGAAGTGCATTCGGTTACAAGGATATCGGCGTAAAGTTTTGTTAGTATGAATTTTATTAGAAGTTTTACTTTCTTCACTGTAAAAGTCACTCTCAGCATTATAGCTGGAATTGATCCAAGATCAAGCTTCAAACTGAATGAGAACATGGAGGTCGGCAGCAGAACGTATCTGACGAAATTTTGGAAAGGCGCTTGGGTTATCAGCATTTCAGGAACTCAGAGCTGGCTAAAATCCTTGCAAATTTCTTATTTAGTTCTTTTTTAATTCGCGAAAACCGATGTGTCATTTGGGGGATCGCTGGTTTCTGTATCTTTTTTTTGTTTGAGAACTATTCCTACTGCTTTTTCGAGACCATTTAATTATGGGGGATGAGTTACTTTTGATTTAATTACGTTAAAATTTGGATTCAATGCTTAACCCCTGAAAGTTGAGTTCTGGATCAAGATGCGTAATTTACACAAGAGTGAGTGTAACTTTTGTTGGTCGGTGTTTCAGCCTTGTTTCTACAAGTCTTGATTTTTCCATTTTAACTAAAAACATGTGCAGAAGGATTGGATAAGGTGATGCAGGGGGAAATGCCGCTTTAATTTTGCATGAAGGTTTCGAGTTGGTTTCAAGTCTCCTAATCCAGTTTGGCTTTTTGCCACTGATCTCAGAAGTTTGCATTGTCATTTGTTTGATGAATATACCTTTAAAAGGGAGTTATTGCTGTGATTTCTATCATTTCCAAATCTGGCGTTCGCCACGCATCCGTTTACTTTCACTGTTGGAAGTGTGGATTTTGTTTTTCCAGAAAGTTCCTCTTCGAGAATGACAGCCGAAGTTTTCACTGCTGGACCATGCCACGGTTCAGAATAACTTTTACAAGTACCACTGTACGGTCGCGCTGACTTTCCTAGGTCCTGGAACTCATTCATATTCAATTCATATTTGCAATTCTGGTTTCTGAATGAAGTCCTAGCACTGCACCTCTTTACGGTAATCTTGTGTCAAAACATTAAAATGTGATAGCCTTTTTAGCCATGAACACAGACTCATCATGTGTTTCACAATCAAAAGCCTATAAATGACCTCAGGATGGTCAGCTATAATCTTTCTTTCGCGCATATCAGCACCACTTTGTTTTTGTATATGTCGCAAAAAGAGAAATATCAGTGCTCCCATAAATAAGAAACATACGAATCCAATGGTCATGTTACGTAAATCCATTATATAATCAGTCATTCGGTGCATATCATCTGCTACCTTAAAATTAAATTGAAATTCTCTTCATGTGTCGGGTTGATCATTTCATAGGTAATCGCTTTGAGCTGATTCAAAGCATATCTGCTGGTTTCACATAAATTTTTAACCCACACTTCAAGCAGTGGTGTAATGTAGCTCAAATTGATTATTTTTTACGAAAATTTCTTGCTAAATTTACCAATGAAAGGACTAAATGTTCAAAGATCATTGGAAACTTTATAGATTTTCAAATATCTCTTAGCTTTTTACTTCCCTTCTAACATCATTCTAGAACATCCGAAGCGAAGTTTTCAACAATGTGAAAGTTAGCAGATTAATTTATTTTTGTATCTATAACTATCGATCTTTCAAATACACTTAATTTCTTAAATAGAAAAACTATTGGGAAATTGAAAGAGATTTTTATAAAAGTGATTTGGAAAAGTGCATACCTGTATCATTTTCGGTATGCCCTTGAAGAAAATATAATTCATATCCGGATAAGTGCCATCCATTTGATGAGGTTTTGTTTTGTCACCAGCGTGCATTTTCAATCGTCCCTCCGCCAAGTAGCCGCTATGTGCAACCATATGTATAATAAAACACTAATCAGTAATAAAAAAAAGAAAGCTAGCACTACGTAGCAATGGTAACATAACGATGATGATAAGCTGATAATAATAATAATAATAACTAAATTTAAACACTTCACAATAACGTGCTGCACAATTGCTATGTGTGTATATATGATGTGCATGTGAACATGAACTGAATGATACACATAATGACCTTTGACATCGTACAATGTGGATTGACACTACAACGATACTTTGCTTTTCCAAGAGTTAGCTAATGATAATTGGCATCTGTATTGCTCCCAGTACTATTTTTTTGTATATAAGAGAAGTTCGCCTTATTTTTCTATTGAACACTTCAAAACAAAGTAACTGAGAGTAAAGGATACTGGTTTGCTAGACCATTAAAGTGCATAACTTACTCGAGAATACATGACGGTCAGACAGACATTTTTGAGAAGGAATCGATAAACTTAAGAATCCCTCAAGCGGAAGGAACAGAAGTGGTTAAAAATGGTTGTGAAATGAGATTATTTTATCGGCTCAACAATAAGATCTGCACAGTTCGTGAAGAATAGAGGGGGAGAGTGATGAAAAGACTTGAAGTTTATCTTATCCTCCACACAGTAAGATGGAGGAAAGCTGTGTATCCAAGCCATCTTTTCAAATGAAACGCTAAAGCCTTACAAATTTTGGCTCAAAAAAAATGTACGGTCAAAATTCTCCGAAAAAACATGGGAAAAAGCTTTTGTTTTCTTTATACAAAAATAAAACACTAAGAGACTTTTGCTATCATGAATTCCGTTTGCTTCCACGAATCGGACGGTACGAAAGCATTTCTTGTTGTGAACAATTTTTTTCTGTATCATGGTTTGTCGAAGGAATAAGATTTGATTGTGACTTCGATAACAAAAATATTGTTACTTACCACAAAAAAAAACTATATTGAATCGATTTGATATGCAAATGAGCCGAACGGTTCAAGTGTCTCATTTTTTTCTACTAAGTGCTTCATTTTTAATCGTACAAGCTATCAAAAGAGCACAGTTAAATATTTGATTTACTTTCAAGTATGTTTACTTACTTTCCAATATTTTTGGCCAATTCTTGACGTATTTTCGAGTAGTGTTCTAAAAATTTTGTATTCTATTTTGTAAATCAACAATTCACGAGTAACAATCCAATAATCAATTTTGTTCTTCTTATTCTGACAACTAAAGACTGATGAATAAAGATTAGCTAGAAGTACATAATGTTTCATCTTTATTTTCAAACAAGCTTTAAATGATTGATTCAATACAAAATTATTAAACGAAGAGGGATTACATTTAGCTAACAGAAACAAGCTGTTGTTAATCATTCAACAGAATTATGAACGACTAAGAGGAGGAACAGAAGAGAAATTTTTCCATGCTGAATAGCTGAATTACTATCATCAATGATAAAGTAAAACGTATCCCGAACAATATTATAATGAGTGATTTTCCAACAATTTTTTTTCCCTACGAGACACATTTCGAATTAAGACAAATCAAAGCAGAAACTTTGTTATAAAAAAAAAATCAAAGCAGAAACTTTGTTACTTTGTTATATTGCCACGTGTATTTTATGTGCTGCCGTTCTTTCTTGTTGCTCCAGCGCTTATAAAATGATGTAAATAAAATAATCGAAACAAAAATAACAACAATTTTGAAAATCAACATTTGAAAAAACCTAAGTCAGATTTGAAAAAATTTAAAGAGATCATATTGAAGTCTGAAAATTAATAACTGATCAGAAATATTTGCTGATAACAACTACGATAATTATAAAATATAAAGTATAAATAATGAATATTCGCATCAGTCAGTTTTGCACATCAGAAAGTAATACTATCCTTACTAGACGAAACTAAAACAATACCTTCGCAGTATTCCCACAATTTATGAAACAAATGATAAAAACAGTTTGATATAATATATAAAATAAACTAACAATGTTAGAATTCCACAGGACAATTTAAATGATAGTTGGAATGGGTGCCCGATACATACCATTATGTCAAAAATTGGAACTTTAAAGAAATACAGCTAATGAACACGTGAAAGTTCGATTTTTTTAATGAGTTATTTTTTTTAAAGTTATTTGGAGTACAGTCACAGTTTATCTATAAAGCTTGCGAGTTCCCTGATTTCGGAATCTAGAGACTTTGCAGGCCTTTAACCTATTAAAACATATGACCGAGATTTATTCAGATTTTTGAGTTCAATTGCTCCGACCAATTTTTTACAAAAGTATAAGATTGATAAGATTGATATTACACTCTAGTATGACTCATAATAAACTTTGTAGAAGAGAATTTGTGTCGTTTGCTCCGTCAAATATCTTATTTTTTGTTAGATTCAGGAAACCCGTAGTAAACCAACCCACAAAAAACAGAATTTTTCAGCTGGCAGAGCATGATACGAATGAAGAGGAAGATCTTTTGGTTTTGTTGGTAGGATAGAAAAATCCACTACACACTAATAGAAGACTTGTTCTTTTTTTGAAATGGATGAAAAAATGCGGCATAATTCTAATCCATGCAGACGAGCGTTATTTGGATCTCTCTAGAGGATCATGAGTCATTTTCCTATCTTTCGACATTCTGACATCAATTTTAAGGAGACATTTTGCTTTCACCCTTTATTCTTCTGTTTCTTCAAGTCTTAGCACTATTTTCTGTTGCTTAAGCTAGTTATAATGATCATTTTTATAATAAATCAGCTGAAAATATGATCTCAATACTATTGTGGTTGGTATTTCCATAC